>NC_037672.1:7395702-7695702 GCF_003255815.1 Theropithecus gelada
CTGTTTGCCTGGGTATCAGCAGCAGAGGCTGCAGAAGATAGAATATTGCTGAACAGCGAGTGTACCTGTCTGATTCTTGCTTTGGAAGCTTCCTCTCAGGGGTGCACTCCACCCTGTGAGGTGTGGGGTGTCAGACTGCCCCTAGTGGGGGATGTCTCCCAGTTAGGCTACTCAGGGGTCAGGGACCCACTTGAGCAGGCAGTCTGTCCCTTCTCAGATCTCAACCTCCGTGTTGGGAGATCCACTGCTCTCTTCAAAGCTGTCATACAGAGTCGTTTGCGTCTGCAGAGGCTTCTGCTGCTTTTTTGTTGTTGTTGTTGTTGTTGTGTAGCTGTGCCCTGTCCCCAGAGGTGGAGTCTACAGAGACAGGCAGGTTTCCTTGAGCTGCTGTGAGCTCCACCCAGTTCGAGCTTCCCAGCAGCTTTGTTTACCTACTTAAGCCTCAGCAATGGCGGGCGCCCCTCCCCCAGCCTAGCTGCTGCCTTGCCGGTAGATCACAGACTGCTGTGCTAGCAATGAGGGAGGCTCCGTGGGCGTGGGACCCTCCCGGCCAGGTGTGGGATATGATCTCCTGGTGTGCCTGTTTGCTTAAAGCGCAATATTGGGGTGGGAGTTACCCGATTTTCCAGGTGTTGTGTGTCTCAGTTCCCCTGGCTAGGAAAAGGGATTCCCTTCCCCCTTGCGCTTCCCAGGTGAGGCGATGCCTCGCCCTGCTTCAGCTCTCGCTGGTCGGGCTGCAGCAGCTGACCAGCACCGATCGTCGGGCACTCCCCAGTGAGATGAACCCAGTACCTCAGTTGAAAATGCAGAAATCACGGGTCTTCTGTGTCGCTCGCGCTGGGAGTTGGAGACTGGAGCTGTTCCTATTCGGCCATCTTGCTCCGCCCCCCATAAAAATTATTTTTACAGGTGGATGCCTGTAATCCCAGCTACTTGGGAGGCTGAGGCAGGAGAATCGCTTGAACCTGGGAAGTGGAGGTTGTGGTGAGCTGAGATTGCAGCATTGCACTCCAGCCTGGGTGACAACAGCGAAACTCCATCTCAAAAAAATAAAGGTGAGGATGAATTGTAGATCAAATGTGAACATATATAAAATGCCAAGCACAGTACATGGCACATAACAGCTTTTCAATACACTTAAAAATGTAGTATTGTCTGTCTTTTTTTTTTTTTTGCCCCACATCTTTTATTGGCTGAGATTTGTCTGAATCAGTCATACTTTTTTTTTTTTTTGGAAACAGTCTGGCTCTGTTGCCCAGGCTGGAGTGCAGTAGTGTGATCTTGGCTCACTGCAACCTCTGCTTTCCAGGTTCAAGCAATTCTCCCGTCTCAGCCTCCTAAGTAGCTGGAACTATAGGTGTGTACCATCACACCCACCTAATTTTTGTATTTTTAATAAAGACAGGGTTTCACCATGTTGGCCAAGCTGGTTTTGAACTCCTGACCTCAAGTGATGCGCCTGCCTCAGCCTCCCAAAGTGCTGGGATTAGAAGTGTGAGGCACTGTGCCCGGCCAGTCACAATTTTTTTTTTTTTTTTTTTTTGAGACTGAGTCTTGCACTGTCGCCAATGCTGGAGTGCAGTGGTGCGATCTCAGCTCACTGCAACCTCCGCCTCCTGGGTGCAAGCGATTCTCCTACCTCAGCCTCCTGAGTAGCTGGGATTACAGGGGTCCACCACCTCACCCAGCTAATTTTTTGTATTTGTAGTAGAGACGGGGGTTTCACCATGTTGGCCAGGCTGATCTCAAACTCCTGACCTCGTGATTTGCCAGCCTCGGCCTCCCAAAGTGCTGGGATTATAAGCATGAGCCACCGTGCCTGGCCACACTTTTGAAACCGGGCCCTAATTCCCGTGCAGCGTCTTGATTATGAGTTTTGTGGCACTATTAACATTCTGCAATCCACGCAGCCTTTTAGGCTACCTTCATCTCTGGCTGGAATTCCTCCCGCTGCGTCAGGTCACTGAGCTGATTCTTCCCAGTCATTTGAAAGGCATTTGCTCTGCTGTGTGTATCAGGGTTCCCAGAAAGCCCAGCCCTGCCTTGCTCAATTATCTGAGCTCTGCCCTCCCCTCCACCTCACTGGGCAGTAAATCCTCTAGACTTCTGAGGTTCACAGACACCATTCAAGTCAGAATTACGTTGTAATCAGTGTAGCTGACTGTGAAACGGGAATAAAAATATCTACGGATAGAATCTCAAGGAGAATGGAATGAGAAAATGGCTGCAGGCTGCTCCCCCATGGCCAGCACACGGAAGGTGGTCTTCACTGTTAACTGCCTTTTCTATTAAGCTTGGACCACAATGTTTAATTCAAAGACCGGACAGAACCTGCATGTGCTGGCCTTAACTTTGGGAGGCCTAGAGTTTTGAAGTTTGCTACTTCCCAGCAATGAGGTTTGTGGGGGAAGGGACCAAATGCAAAGGGTTTTCCCCATTTTGCAGATTAATGTAAGGACTAACCTTTGCTTTTCTTACTAGTGGGGTTGTTGAAGAGATACGAGAAATGTCAGAGCACTTTGCAGATGGCACAGACCTTGGTAAAGTCAAAGAGTCATTGATATCTGTTCAGCCCCTTGATGGCACAGATGCGATGTCCGAGGCTCAGAGAGGCTGGGCCTTCACTGGGGTCACAGCCCATGAGCAGCAAGACCAGGACTTGACTAGGCCCATCAGATTCTGAAGCCTGTGATGAATTGCACCCCTCATGCCTCATTGGCGCTGGCTCACAAGGGCTCCAGGCCATGTTGGAGAGTCCCTATCATATTGCTGGGATCCTCCAAGGCCAGAGTCCTCCAGGGAGGCCACCTAAGCAGATGAAGTCACCATTCTTATTATTATTATTTTTTTTTTGAGATGGAGTCTCGCTCTGTCTCCCAGGCTGGAGTGCAGTGGCGTGGTCTTAGCTCATTGCAACCTCTGCCTCCCAGGTTCAAGCGATTCTCCTGACAGCCTCCCAGGTAGCTGCGATTACAGGTATGTACCACCACACCAGGCTAATTTTTGTATTTTCGCTAGAGATGGGGTTTTACCATATTGGCCAGGCTGGTCTTGAACTCCTGATCTCAGGTGATCTTCCCGCCTCAGCCTCCCCAAGTACTGGGATTACAGGCGTGAGCCACCGCGCCCAGCCTTTAAATATCTTCTGACTGTTTACCCTGCTGTGGCCTTAGTCAGGGCACCCTCCATCCACAGCCAGCTGGGGCTAAGGAGGGGTAAGAAGGATGCATTGAGGTCATGTTAATTTGTATAATCTTGCACCTGAAACATCTGGGTTCGCCAACAGATGGTGTCTACAGAGAGAATGGCAATTCCTTGCCCAACATTTCATGTACATGGCCAGGGGCTATTTTGATTCAGCCTAGGGCTCTGGAGCCAGACTGTCTCTATGGAACTCCGGCTCTGCCACCTGTTGGCTGTGTGCTCTCAATCCAGTCTGGGCCTGTACTTCCTAACCTGTGAAATGTGGGGGAATAAACATAACCAGCTCAGAGGATGGATATACAGACTAAATGGCATAGAGTGAACACCCAATAAAAGGGAGCTCTCATGACCATCTCTGCCACACCTGCCACTGCCCACTGGGTGCACTGGAGAGAACCCTCAAGGCCACCGACTTGTGCAAAGCAATCCTTCCTGCACATCTGAAAGCTCATGCCACCGGGGTGTGAGCTCCATGAGAGCAGGGGCCTTGCTCCCAGCAGTATCCCCTGTACCTGACCCAGGGAGATGCTCAGTAAGTATCTGCCAAACCACTGGATGAAAGCACAGCTAGCAGAAAGAGCCTGGGAACTAGGAGATGGGAGACTAGAGTTCAGGTTCTTCATATTGCAAGACCTCGAGAATACCAATGATATTTCTTTTAGGGAAATATGATAAGTAAGGACTAAAGCACTGGCTCTCAACTGGGGGTGACTGTGCCTGCCAGAGAACATTTGGCAATATCTGGAGACATTTTTGGTTGTCAGTCTGTGAAGGTGTTACTGGTATCTAGTGGGTAGAGGGCAGTGATTCTGCAGGTATCCTGCAATGCACAGGATGGCCCTCACAACCAAGAACTGATGTCAACAGTCATTGCCAAGGTTAAGAAACCCTAGATTAAAGGAACATGATCGAAAACCATAAAGTCACATACAAATGATGATTGTTATTGGTATTAATAGTATTCTTTGGTGTAACAAATGCAATATTAGAGTTTTTAAATGTGATATTTTCAAGGACTCCAAGGCTAGTTTTATATGATTTTAAATCTGTTTTTGTTTCTTCAAGAGATAGCAAAGATAGAAAATGCCCCTTAAATTCCTTCCTCACCAGGAGCTTCTTATTCTGTAAAATGTTGTCAAATGCTATTGAAAAGACCTCTTGGAAAAATCAGCCCTGCTCAGATCTTTGGCCAAGAATAGGAGGACGGGCCCCCCGGTGCATTTTTCAACCCACTGGAAGTCTCAGCTGCCAAGGCCTTCAAAGCCCTGACCAGCCCTGGAAGCAGACGCTCCACCTGGCTCAGTGGCCTTTTGCCAGCTGAGACCATTAGCCAATAACAAGCTGCATTTCCAGAAAATTTGGCAGTGCTAATTTTAATTTTGTTCTCTGTTTAAAAACAAGGGTCCAGAGAGGTTAGCCCCAGGGCACGTCCTCCTGTCCCCACGGTGGCCCCTGTGTGTCTGCTTCACGGCACACACACCGCACTGTTTGGTAATCCTCCCTGCTGCAAGCTATGGGCATTCCGAGCACACGGGTCCTGAAGACTCATTTCTGTGTGAGGCCCACTCCAGGATTATGACTTAGCTGTCAAATGACTGACTGAATTTGTCCTGCAGGGCTGACACAGTGGATGCCCTGCCCATGTCCTCTCAGCTCCCACTTGCTGCTTCATGCAGATGATGGTGTCTACCACAGTGGGAGTTGCAGGAACTGTCCCTCTGCCCGAGAGCTTTCTCTAGCTGAGGAGGCATACTTGGCCTATGCAAGACGAAGTCAGCTGTGCAGGGAAGTTAAGGCCCCAGGAGCATCCTGCAGCCAGTAGACTTTTGCTAAAACCATGAATAGCAGGAATGTATCTTTAAGATAAATTCAATGTAGGAGTTGCAGATGAATACCTGAGGGCAAAGGAGCCAGAGCTGGGAGGGTTCGCAGTTTTAGACAGGGTCCTTGTGACTCAACTCAGAACCCCCAGAGGATGCACCACTTAGACACCCTTGTCTCCTGCAGAAGATTCCAAACTGTTAAGCATCAGAATGGCTTGCAGGATATATTAAAATGCAGATCCCCATGCTTATTCTCTCAGCTTCTGGTTGGGAAGGAATGGATTAGGGAGCTGTATTGGCTGTATTAGTGTCTCAGGGTGGCCATAACTAAGTACTAGCAACTGGGTGGCTTTAAACGACAGAAATGTATTCCCCAGAGTTCTAGAGGCTGAAATCAAGGTGTGGGCAGGGCTGGCTCCTTCTGAGGGCTCTGAGGGAGAATCCGCTCCAGTCCTTCCTCCCAGCTCTGGACCGCTGCCAATGCTGGGCGCTCACTGGCTCGTAGCTGCATCACTGCAATCTCCCCATGGCCTTCTCCCCATGCCTGCATCTCTTCTCTTGTCAGGACAGACACCAGTCATGTTGGATTAGGTGCCCACCCTACTCCAGTCTGACCTCATCTCCTTACATTTGCACCCACCCTCTTTCCAAATAAGGTCACATTCTGAAGTAGTGGGGCTTAGGGCTTCAATACATCTTTTGAGGGACACCATGCAACCTGCAGCAAGTGCAGCATCTCTAGATGCTAACAGGCCCTCAGGCAATTCCGATTGCCTCCCTGGGACAGTGGCCCTCCTGTATGATGTGTGATTTATCTTTGCAGCCCCCACCATGCAAGGAGCCGGCAACCCCCTGCACATTCTGCAAGAGCAGTCGGTGTCAGACTGATGGGCGGGTGCAGCATCTCTAGACGCTATCAGGCCCCCAGGCAATTCTGATTGCCCCCTGTACTGTGGCACTCCTGCATGCTGTGTGATTTATCTCTGCAGCCTCCACTATGCAGGGAGCCTGCACATCCTGCAGGAGCAGTCAGCGCCAGGCTGATGGCCAGGTCTGCGGAGATTGAAAGGAGGCAGAACTGCTGGGCACCAGGGACGTGGGCCAGGTGGAGCATGATGACAAGCCCAGCTTGGTGCTTGGCTCCCCCTAACCAGCCCTCGATTCACCACACTGCTCAAGTGGGGAAGAAGGTGCTCGATTTAATTTTCCAGCTACTCAAGTGCCAGCACAGCAAGTGCCTCTAACATGGGATTCCAGACAGAAGTGGAGGATAAACAGGTCTCACTTTTTGTTTGTTTGTTTGTTTAAAGGAAAAATGCTTGGTTTGGGGCAATCATGCATCATGAATCAGCTTCTCCTAGGCATTTTTCACTGCCGAGAAACTGCAGCACGGAGGGCTGTGGGTAGATGGCGCATGGCTCTCTTCCCACGAGACGAGGTGGAGATGGAGTCAGCTGATGCTCATATAGCATCTTGGGGGACATGGCCAAGCCCTCTCACCTGGATATCTTTATATGGCAGTAAGCCTGTATACCTGCTGTGACAGGAAGCCTATCAGCCATCAGGGCCATGGAGGAAGCACTTAGGTGAGCAAAGACAGGATGAAGAAGCAGAAATTGCAGCTCAGACCCCAGCCGACAGCTTCCCCCATGGCCATGCTCTCCCTGGCTCCCCATTGTCAGGAACACATGACTTCTCCCCTCTTTCTTTTTTGCCAACTCCTGTAAACTATGCCAGCCTCACTCTCGCTTCCAATTCCTGATGACACATCTCAATGGTGTCCATAGGCCGACTGCATTTCCCTCATCAATTCACATTTCCATGTGAGAAAGAAAACATCGACTTGGTTGAAGCTCCTATACGGTGGGGTTTCTGCTAAAAGCAGCCAGACGCAACTCCTAAATGACACAGGGAAGGATGTCTCATTCTCATTTCCTTTTAAAAGGAAGAATCCAAACCGAAGCATGTTCTGGCACCCAGCAAAAGGTGAAATGCGATTGCTGTCTGCTTGGGTTCCGCACAGCTTAGCTTTTTGCAGGCTCACATTTGCCAGCAGCTGCTCTCATTGGACTCCATGGTCCATACACAGACAATGAAGGCTGCCTGAGCCCAGGATCACTGATGCTCTTTGAGCAGAAGTTCCTGGGTCCGCGTTTGTAAGTCAGGGGGAAGGGCCACGAGCCTCAGAGCAGGCAGGACTGCAGGGAAATTGGGATAAGCTCCAAAACCACTCACGACGTCAGCCCCCACCTTCCCCAAGTCTGATGGGCTGTGGCTGCACAGGCCCTTCCTGTGCTGTTGGCTGGAGCCAGGAGACCCCAGCATGTGGTCCCCTAGCAAGTGAGGCTTGCTGCCCAAGCCTGGTGTCTGTGTCTGTGCTGATCTGGGCACCTACTGGCCTTCAGAGCTGTAGCCACCCAGGGTCAGTGAAAGGCTGCTGCCTCCTTTGTCTCCCCAGTGTCGACTGGGACTGGGGCCCTGTCCTGCCCACTGGCCCATGGCTGGAATCCAAACACCCATCCCTGCCCCAGCCCTCACCTCTCCCAACTCTCTAGGCTCTGGTAATCCAAGCCTCCTAACCAACTGCAGGGCCCTGCGTCGGCCATGCCATCTTCCTACCCTGTGCACTGTTCCCACTCCTGGAATGCCACGTCTTCCCCTACATGTCCCTTAGAACTCAACTCAGCACCTCAACTAGAGAACTTCCCCAACCATCCAGGCTAAGCCAGGTGTCTGCTGTGATATGCACTGCCCTGGGCTGCCCTTGGCCTTACAACGTATCCCCTGTGCTGCCAGCATCTGCTGAAAGCCAAAACGGTTGAATACTGGGGATTGCATAAGGGCTAGCAGTCAATGAATTTTTGAGTCAATGAATATTTGAATCTCCTGGAGGGCAGGAAGCATCTCTGATCTGCCTCTACCAACCCAAAGCCTGGCTTAGTGTGGGTCAAGTGGGGCTCATCGGCTACCTCTGCTGGAGCCCCAGCTCTGACAAGTCAGCCACAGCCACAAATCCCCTAGATATTATCATTGGCTGGAACCCAACCTGGGGTGTCTGCCTGCTTTGCGACCAGCCCCTTAGAGGGCAGTCCCATGGCCAGGGCACACCCCATCTAGTCCCTCCCAGACTCCCTGTGTCTCTTTTGCCATCCGAGGCTGCTAAGGTTCCAGCATCCCCCACCCACCTTACCCAAGTAAATATTAATAACAAGTCATTACCTTCCCGTGTTGACAACCCCTTCCATACCAGGTGCTGTGGGACAACAGCCTCATTTAATTCTCACAGCCCCGCGTGTTAAGGAGTGGAGACACTGTACTGATGCTGACGAGGAGGCTCAGGCAGGGTAAGGTCACCCTGCAGTGGCAGAGCCAGGACTTGGCCCCAGGCAACTTGACTCCAGGCTCTTGCTCATCATCACAGTGAGACTGCCTTGCCGCCTGTGTTCCCGTGTGCCCGCTCAGGGCTGCTGCAGCCTCCCCACTCTCATGGGAGCTCCCAGAGACTGGCTCAGGCCACACAGCGAGGCAGGATTAGAACACAGCCCTGTCTAATTCAAAACCCAGGAGCTTCATCCCCACCAGGGCCCTGTGACTCACTCCAGTAATACCTTCCCTTTCATCGTCAAGGCTGGTTTGGGGGACAGGGACTGTGATTCTGCCAGGGGCACCCTGGGTCACTTAGGATGGGCTTTGCCCAAAGGGTACAGCGTGAAGAACTTACTTCTCTCTGTTGAATATGATGAATTCCTTCCGGACAGTCTCCAAACACTGCTGCAGGTGTCCATTCTGTCAAAGAGCACAGAGAGGTGACTAAATGACAAAGCATGTTCCAGGGAGACACGGTGACGGAGCATCAGAGGACGGCAGATTGATCTAGATGGAAACCTCAGATGCTTGGGACCGGCACAAGACAAGCTAAGTGTCTGGGGCTGGCCCTGACTGCGTGGGCGGCTGTGTCCAAGGGTAGCCTGGTGGACAAAGATGCTTTTCTCCATGTTAGGCCATTAAATCCAACGTAAAAGCCACGTTAGAATGGAATATGGGCTGAAATTCATGAGCTTATTTCCCTGACCGCTTAAGGACCATGTGAGAGGCATGGAAAACCAGAAATTCACAACCATCATGCCAGGGGCTCAACTTTGAATAGACTTTTATAGAGAACAGGTTGTTGTGTGTTGAATTGTGTCCTCTGAAATGTATCCTGAGTCCCAACCCCCAAGTACTTATAAATGTGACCTTATTTGGAAATAGAACCGTTACAGATGTAATCCAGTTAAGATGAAGTCACAGTGAATTAGGTAGGTCCTAAGCCCAGTGACTGGGGTCCTTATATGAAGGCCATATGAAGACACGTGAAGACACAGAATAAGGCCATGCGGTGATCGAGGGAGAGACTGGAGTCATGCAGCAGTGAGCTAGCGAAGGACAAGGAGGCTGGCCGCCACTCGAAGCCTGGGGAGCCAAGGACGACCCCTCCCCTATAGCCTTTGGAGAGAGCCAGGCTCTGTGGAGACCCTGAGTTTGGACTTCTGGCCTCCAGAACTGTGAGAGAATACATGTGGGTTGTTATAAGCCACCCAGCTTCTGGCAGCCCCAGGAAACGAATACAGAGGCCCACAGAGGCAAAGTGCCCAGGACCCACAAAGGTCATCGTGCAGCCCTGGGGGCCTCTGCAGTACAACATTTTTCTCAAGGGTGCAGCGGGACCACTGGGTCCCTCTCTGTGCCTTAGAGCTACATAAGCTTCCTGCTGTAGGAATAGCACTCAAGGAATGCCAGGAGCGTGAATGCCTTCCTTCACTCTTTCGCCCTACTTGTTTGATGGTAGCATTTTATTTACGGCAAAATAAGGTAATTGGAAGGGAGGAGTGAAACGTCCGCTTTTTGCTAAACGGTGGCCTGACTCAGTCATTACCCTATGAGCACAGGATTTCTCTCCCGCGAAGCACTCACCAGCGGGCAGCTGTCCTTCGTGCTATCCCTGGATCTGTTCTTTGCCAACCGCTTCTTCTTTTTGTGAAGTGGCTTGGATTCTAGAATCATTTCTTCAAGCTCAAATGTGGGATCACAATTCAACCTCCCTTTCTAAAGGGGAGTAGAAAAGAAAACATGGTCTGTCTGCATTCCACCCATCACTGAATTTTCTTTTCATTCATTCAATCATTCATTCATTCAACAAGTAATGATGAACTACCCCCGTGGGATACACGGGTGACCTTTGTTTCTGTTTTCTGATGATAAAAAGCAACACGTTCTCACTGTATACATCATTTGTTTACACATGTGGTCCCCCTGGGGCAGCCCCACTCCTGTTAACATCTAGGTATTTCCTTAGGCCCCTTTCTATGCCTGTTTTTCATGCTAGGTTGAGTTCAGTTTTCAAATCTGATTTTTTCACTTATTATTTTATCCTATGCACATTGTCCTGTCATGACTATCTTTTTTAGAAAAATCATTCTAAATAACTTAAGAATACAATTTCAGCTCAAAACCTGCCCAACTTCCTGCCCTGGTTCCCTGCTCCTCCCGGGGAGCTAGATAGAGTCAGCTGACCCTCAGGCCTGGCCCTGCTCCTGGCCAGGGGCTCCTCCCGCTGTGGTCAGGAGCAATTTAGGTCTCCCTGACTTCTGGGCCTTGGACCCAGATTCCTGGTAGCCACTTTCATTCCTGAGCTACAGCCCAGATGACGGCCGCAGGTGCCGGTCCCCAAGGGCAATGCAGCCCGGTGGCTATGACAGCAGCTCTGGAGCTGCACAGGGAAAAATCCCAGTTCTGCTACTTCCTGACCTTGTAAGTTTCATGACTTCCTTGGGACGCAGTTCATTATCTGTAAAGTTCAGGTGACAATCATTCCCATATAGGGAATTAATAATATAATATCTATAAAGTACTTCAAGTAGGGCCAGGCATGAAGCAAGCCCTCCCTACAGTGGTGGTCCCTGGGCCTGTTAGGACCTGGGCCTGCTGTGACTTGGCCAAGAAAGAGAGAGGCGAGGCACAGCCTTGGGGTCAGCCAGCCTTGCCACTGGGCCCTGTGTCCTCTCCTTTTACCTGTGTGACACTGAGGGAGATTTGTAACCTCTCTCTGCCTCAGTTTCCTCATCATTGTGAAATATGGCAGGCTTAGAGGTTGTTGAGGGATCAGATGAGAAGAGTTTGCCAAGCTTCCAGAACAGTGGCTGCTTGACCATGGTGGCCCTTCCACAACTGCCCATTCCCTCTGCTTCTCTGCTGTCCCCTCACCTCCCTAGGATTCCTGGCCTTGAACCCAATTTACAAGAAAGGGTCTTGCTACCTAAGGCTGAACTTGCCTTTGCCATGCTGCCTAATCCACTTGATTAGGCAGTCAGTGCCTTTGCCATGACCTGGGGGCAGGAGGAAGACAGGGACTTTGCAGATGGAACTGGGGAAAGTCCTGGCTTCCCTAACCCCCAGGAACTCCCTAAACCTCTATGGGCCTCAGTTTCCACACTGTGAGATCAGGGCACTAGTGCAAGTTTGTGAGGCTCACATGAGAAAATGCAAGAAAAGCTCCTAGCCTAGCCCCTGCCACACGGTAGGTGCCCAATAAATGTTACCGTTGTTGTCATTGTGTCATTCATGGGCTGATGGAGTGGAGTCCTATGTCCTTTGCCCCTTGCTTTCCCAGTTCTAGAGGCTGGGCCTCATCCTTTCTGTTGTGACCTGCTGTGGGCCCTTCGTGGGTTCGCGGTGCCAGTGGCCTCTCCCTTCCCCTGCCTGGCACTGGGCTTTGTCCATCATCACCAGCTCCTGGAATTCAACTATAATCCCCTTCCCTGATTTCACACGTCTGTCCTCCAGAAGTTGCCCTCCCCTAAAGAGCAAGTTGAATTTCAGGCCCAGGTCTCTCCAGACCTGTTTTGCCTGCCATTCATTCATTCATTCATTCATAAAAATGCAGACTCTGGATGTAGACCATCTGAATTCAAGCTCTTGTCAATTTCTCACTGGGAAATCTTGGGCAAGTTGCCTAACCTTGCTGAGATTGCCATTAACAGGATCCACTTCCCAGGATTGGTGTGAAGCTGACACGAGATAAGGCACACAAACTTATCAGGACAATGCCAGGTACACAGAACATGCTCAGTCCTGTTGGCCATCATCATTCGTTCACTCACATGACAAGCACACACTTAGGCCTTCTAGTGCCTTCGATCGTCACCCATTGTTCTGGGGGCTGGCTCAGGCAGAGGCCAGCCAACACTCCGGGGCCCCCACCCTCCGAAGCTCCCAGCAGGATGGCAGGCGCACTGTCACAGAGTGTTCTGACCACTGATGTATCCCTAGACACTGATGTATCCCTAGACGGTTTCGGGAGAGGCTGAGGCCTGCTCTGTGCAGGGAGGTGGTGGCGCTGGCTGGGAATGCTGCAGAGGAGGCCAAGCTTGGGCTTGTCTTTCACTCAGAAGGTGACATAATTTGCATGTCCCCTGCAAATCTTATGCTGAGATGTAATTCCCAGTTTGGGAGGTGGGGCCTGGTGGGAGGTGTTTGGTTCATGGGGATGGATCCCTCATGGCTTGGTGCTGTCCTCACAATAGTGAGGGAGCTCTCGTGAGAGATCTGGCAGTTTAAGAATGTGTGGCACCCCCCACTCCCACTGCTGTTCCTGCTCCTGCCACGTGACACACCTGCTCTTGTTTCACCTTCCACCCTGACTGGAAGCTCCCTGATGCCTCCCCAGAAGCAAAGCAGATGCAGGCACCATGCTTCCTGTACGGCCTGCAGGACTGTAAGCCAATGAAGCCTCTCTTCTTTATAAATTACCAAACCTCAGTTATTCCTTTATAGCAATGCACGAATGGCCTAATACAGACAGAAGGCTTCTGCTGAGACTGGCAAATGGGCCAGTCCTTGCTTTGTGCTGTCTTGAAGGAGGGGTAGGAGACTGCCTTGTGGACAAGGAGAGGAAGGGATTGCCAGAAGAGGAAGCGGCCTGTGCCAGGTTCCCGCTAGGAGACAGCACAGCCAGAGGGAAGCTATGGGCCTGTGGGTGGGGCTGAGGCTCACGGCCCTGTAGGTGAGCATGTGGTGGGGGGCTTGCGTGTGTGTGTGTGTATGTGTTTGTATGGGAGTGTACAAGTGTGTGAAGGTATGTGTGGGTGTGTATATGTGAATGCATGTGTTTGTGTAGGGTGAGTATGTATGTGTGTGAGACTGTGGGGGCAAGTGTGCACGTGTGTGTGGGAAATGAGTGTGTGTGTTTGTCTATGTGTGAGTGTGACTGTGAGTGTGCAACGGTCTGTGGGTGTGTGCAGGAGAGGGGCTGAGGAGGAGTGGCAGGCCAGGGGGCTGCAAAGGCAGGCACCTGCCAACAGGCGCAGGCACATGATATGGCAAAGCCACAGGCTGGCCCTGGGTGCCCTCCAGGGCATCCCAGCACACAGCCTCGGGGAAGGCTCAGACACCACGCAAGGAAGCGTTAATCAGACAATCTGTGCCTGATGTGCAGGACTGCATCGAGATTCCTGGCCTTCGCCAATCTCGCCCTGAGTCTGGCAGATCAGAGCCCATGGAGAAGGCGGGCATATTTCTCTGGGCTGTCCAAAACCTGCGTTCAGAAGGAAGTCAGCCAGGGGAATAGGCTCAGAGCCGAGGCTTTGGAAGCCTCCGGACACCACTCCCCAGGCTCAGCGAGGGTCCTGGTTTCTCCTCTGATCTGTGAAGAATTGGGGTGCAGCCGCCTGAGGTCACAGAGATGGCAGAAGAGACCCAAACTTTTACTCCCGGCTCAGCGGGACCTGCTGGTCTCCTTCTGAGGGCTCTGCCTCATGGTTTATTTTCTGTCTTTGTAGGCTTATTGGCTTATGGCTCCACAGAACCCTAGTCCTGTGGTTGTCCACCAGGGACAACTTTATCCGCAGGGGATGCTTGGCAATGTCTGGAGACATTTTTGGTGGTCACAACAGAGGGGATGCTACTGGCATCTCATGAGTACAGTCCTGGGGTGCAGCTCAACACCCTGCAAGGCACAGGACAGTCCCCCATCCCAAAGAATGATCCCACCCCAAAGGTCATCCACAGTGGGGGCTGCCCACTGTCATCTGTAAGCTCCCTGGCAGCTGGCCCTTGGGTTGTTTTCTTCCCAGGGGTTCAGCTCCTATGCAGGACAGTGCTGGTGGGTGGAGGTGCTCGGCGGACACACAATGGTGACAGTGAGGACAGCGTTGGTGGGTGTAGGTGCTCGGCAGACACACAATGGTGACAGTGAGGACAGTGCTGGTGGGTGTAGGTGCTCGGCAGACACACAATGGTGACAGTGAGGACAGCGCTGGTGGGTGGAGGTGCTCGGCGGACACACAATGGTGACAGTGAGGATAGCGTTGGTGGGTGTAGGTGCTCGGCGGATACACAAAGGTGACAGTGAGGACAGTGCTGCTGGGTGTAGGTGCTCGGTGGACACAGAATGGTGACATCAGGTCTGCGCTTTCACCCACAGCTGACTTTCTCATTGGCCAGCAGAATAGGGTGGGAAATGGGATGGAGACTGCCTGTCCCCAGCATGAAGCCATTGCCATTGCCCCCGCAGCTGCCCCTCCTGGCCCCAAGGCACACCTGCTGACCCACAGACACACACAAGACACATAGGCACACAGACACAAAAAAACAGGCACACACACACACGCAGATGCACAGGCACACACAGACCTATAGGCACACACACACACACAGGCACACGGACACATACAGACATACAGATACATAGACACACAAGCAGGTACACACACAGACATAATAGGTACACACAGACACGCACACATAGATACACACACACACAGATACAAAAACACAGGTACACACACAGATACACAGGCACACACACAGGCATGCACACAGACATACAGACATGCAGACACACAGACACATGGGTACACACAAGTGCACTGGCATGCACACACACACACAGATGCACAGGCACACACAGATGCACAGGCACACACACAGACACACTTCCACACATACCCACACAGGCACACACAGCTCACACAGAGCTCCCAGTTGGCCAAGTGAAACCCTAAAACAATTATATTGGGAGAACAGCAGAGAGCTCTACCCGAACAGCCACTCTATGCTAAGCCTGCCCTGGACACTTTGTCCCCATGGCCTGTTTCCCACAGCAGTCCGAGGGGTGTCTGCAGAGCCAGGGAGCTTTCTGGACTCAGAGGCCGCACCATGTCCACCCCGGGGTCAAGGAAGCCTTCCAGCCGGCCAGAGTCCCCAAGGCCAGGCAGGTCTGGGCGGGTAGAAGGAGGTCCAGGCAGTGGGAACGGCACATGGCCAGGCCTGGGAGACAGGGACGCAGCACTGTGCGACCTGCCATTACATAGCCTGTCTGGAGCCCTGCCAGGGAGGGAAGTGGGGAGAAAGGTGGGCTCAGGGGAGAGCAGGGCCAGCCCTGGACCAGGTGGACTGGCTAAGCAGGTGAGGATGCACCACTGCTTACAGGGAAAGGACAGGAACAGACTAGCGTCAGCCAGGCGTGGCTTCGGTTGGATTCAGTGGTGAACACTGGGCAGGCTGTGGGGAGGGTCTGTGTTCAGAAATGTGCGTGTGCTGCTACCACTGTTTGCGAAAGGGTCTGGAAGCCTGGCACTCTTGGAGAAACTGATGTGGGAAACATGACTTTTGCACCAAAAGGAGTGGCAGAATTCTTTAAAATAATATGACGTGAAACACCAGCCGGGAACATCTGAGGCTCCCCAGGAACCAGCCTAGTGGGCCCAAGAAATCTCTTGCCTTCCAGGCTGGAGTCTTCACCTCCATTCACATCATACGGGGCTGGAACAGGCAACGACAAAGAGCACATGTTGTGATCTCTTTCCTGCTCACACCATGCCACCGGGCAGGGCAAAGACCAGTGTGTGGGGGGGGGTGGTGCTGTGCTCTCCTCCGTCACAGAGGGCAGAGGTGGCTGAACCAGAATGTCATCCAGGATTTCTGCCCCAATTGTCACTATTCCTCAGGTGCTCTCTGCAATTCTCTCCAGGAGAAATGCAACTGCCCAGCAGGAAGGGACCACAGGAGGCTTCCAGGCAGGTCCAAACTTTCAGCGTCTTTCCTGGAGGACCCAGGAGCCTGCAGCTCCTGCCAGAATCCTCCTTTAAAATGTAAATCCACCACTTTTACCTCCCTGCCTTAAACACTCCAGTTTCCAGGGGACAAAACCTAAAACCTTGACCGTGGCCTCTGGAAGCCTTTCTGGTGTGGCATGTATTCCCTCCTGGCCCCATTTCCTATTATTTTCGCTCTGGTTTATTCCCTTAAATGCTATGAAATTATTCTTTGAAACCCAGGCCTTCTGCTGCCTTTGAGAGTGTGATCTTGGCGATCCCTTTGCCTGGAGGGCTCAGTGCCCATCCCTGCAGTCCTGGTTCCCTCACTTCACCTCTAGGTCTCTGCCGACTCTCCCTAAAAGAAGCCCCTGCCTGCGCCCCTCCCATCCCACCTCTCCCTCTTCCAAGCTTGTGCAACAAGTGCTGACTGCCCTGTCGGGGTAGGTCATCGCCTGTCTTCCTCTACTGGGCAGTCAGCTCCGTGGAGGCAGAGGAGTAGATTAGCCTGCTACCCCCACACCTGGACCTGAGCACATGGGGGTGGGATTCAGTGACAGAGAGAAGGCTTGACACCCCCAAAAGACCTACCACAAGGAGGGAAGCTGCACAGCTGGGACCCTGGAAATCAGGCCCAAGTTCACCCCGAATTCCAGCAAGACATAAGCCCTTGGTGCTCAGGTAGCCGTGGCCAGCAGAGGACTCACTGGCCAGCTGCCAAAGTCTTGCTTTGCACCAAGGCGTGGACCGGACCCTGCAGAGGGGTGGCATGACATCAGATGGGACTTCTACTCACATTGGGCACAAAGCCGGGCATCAATGCCTTCTCGAACACCGCGTCCCAGTTCATGTCGGCCAAGTAGGGCACGCTCTGAATGTCACGAAGGCTGGACAGGCGGCTCTCAGGGTCCTTGGTCAGGAGCTGCAGTCAGAGGACAAATGGGCTTCCGTGAACTGGACATCCCTCAAGGGTAGCGGGACTCTGAAGGATGGGGTCTCATGGCAATTAATGTGCTTCTGCTCTTCATACCCTAGTGATGTCGTGCCCTGTCTGGGGCACTGTTGTTGGAAGCGCCATCTGTACTCATCTCTTTATAGCCAGGGTGAAACTGAGAGGTCAGGCTGCTTCTGCGAGGTCACCCAGTGAGGGGCTGTTGGGGCAGGGACCAGACTTTCAGCCCCCGTGTTCCTTTCTGGGACTGGAGCCTGTAACAGGCGGCCTCTCTGATGTCTGCAGAAGCATCCAATTACAGATAGAAAGAATTAGTTGCCTCATACTAGGATTTCCAACTTGGTAACGGGAGGCACCAAGTTGTAATAAAATTTATCCCTGGACAGCTACGAGGTGACCTCTGTGACCTAATGAAGTGACCTCATTTGTAGCCAAGGGGACACTTTTTAGCTTCTCTTCTAATTGAGTTTCAGCTAATAAGGAGTGACGCAGGATAAGAACAGCCAAAGACTATGACCTGGCATCCCAGCGGGGCTCCCAACTTGCCAAAACCCTGCAGCTTATCTATTGAAAAAGCACAGGGGCCAAGAATGAAAATTCAGAGGCCTGGCCCTGGGACTGCCATTTAACAGCTGTGACCTTGGGCGAGCTGCTGTTACTTGCCTCACTGCCTCCCCTGAAAGCAGGGGAAATAATGGAGACTCCTCCACTTCCAGCTCATGGTAGGACGAGACCAAATGGGACTGGTAAGGACCTGGCACATACTTAGAAAGGGGCGGGCACAGCAGCGTCCACAGGTGGAGCTGGAAGTCAGAGCCCCCTGCCAGTTCACACACACCTGTCACTGCAGAAATCTCCCAGCTATGCCCATTGAGTGGCTGGAGTCACAGCCCACAGGGATAGCTAGCAGGGGTTGCATCTGCTGATCATGGCTGCCACTCTTTAGGGACTGTCCCAAAACAATGGGTGCCAACTTAAGCAGGTTCCACTTCAATGCCATCTGGAAGTTCACTGTTCAGGGTGGCTGTTCTGAAAACATGTTGATGCCCAGGCCCGAGGGCCAGATTCTGAGCCACTTGGGTGGGCTGGGAGGTGCAGGCATTGGTGGTACGTAAGGCTTCCACATGGTTCTAATGAGCAGTCAGGGTTAAGAGACACTGACTTATAAGAACCAAGTGATGGGATGTGAGGGCGACCTGGCTGTGACACCTGCCATGCCACTGATTTCCAGGGTTGATTTGGCTGATCTGGCTGGCTATGCAGGTGTGCCCTTGCTCTCTCATGGCTCCATGTGCGTCCCTCCGAAAGCTGTGCACTCGGTCAAAGAGGACGGCCATCCCCAACAGAGGAGTACCAGTCTTCGGTCAAGGGTATATGAGCAGCTGTGCTCCCCTGCTACAGCCTCCAAACAAGCTCTCAAGAACCAGGTGGCAGATTTCCTTTAAAGTAATTTAACTGATTAGTAATTCAACAAGCCATTATAGCCATGTAGGGATATTAAAAGCTGGGACCTGGAGTTAGGAGAGTTTGGATCAAAATCCTACTTCTGCCTTTTAATAGCTCTGTGGTACTGATTGAATGATTTTGCTTTCTTATGCCTTAGCTTTCTCATCTCTGGTACTGGGATAATGACACTCCCCCTGCTCACAGGGCTTGAAAGGGGTAAGGGAGAAGAGCAATCACACGGCCTAGAACACAGGACCCTCAACAGTGCTGGCTGCTGTTGTCATCATTGCTTTAAAAACAACTGGATGCCAACCTCATGCAAGACTCAGCTCCATGCATCATGGAGGATGTGAAGGGAGCCTTGAAGGCAGGGCACCAAGATCTCCTGCCCATGCTGGACTGGAGTGCACACCAGAACCACCTGGAGAGCTCATGGAGACACAGAGAGTGGGGCCCACCCCGGGCATCTGATTCAGGTCTGGGTGGAGCCTGAGGATGTGCATTTCTAATAGGCTCCCACGTGACGTTGATGCTGGCTGGTCCTAGGCCCATACCTTGAGAACCACTGCTTTATTCTAATAGCAACAGTTCCTGCAGAAAGTCAAGGAGATTCCTTCCTTCCTTCCTCCCTCCCTCCCTCCTTCCTCCCTCCCTCCTTCCTCTTTCCTCCTTCTCTCCTTCTCTTTCTCTCTTTCTTTCTTACTTTTTTTTTTTTCAGTTTCACCCTTGTTACCCAGGCTGAAATGCAATGGTGTGATCTGAGCTCACCACAACCTCTGCCTCCCATGTTCAAGTGATTGTCCTACCTCAGCCTCCCGAGTAGCTGGGATTATAGGGATGCACCACCATGTCTGACTAATTTTGTATTTTTAGTAGAGACGGGGTTTCTCCATGTTGGTCAGGCTGGTCTCGAACTCCTGACCTCAGGTGATCCACCCATCTTGGCCTCCCAAAGTGCTGGGATTACAGGCTTGAGCCACCACGCCCGGCTGAGATATCCAATTTCTTAAAGGTCATTGAGTGAAAAGACCATGTACAGCAGATTTTAAAAACCCACATGCAGGCCAGGCGTGGTGGCTCACGCCTGTAATCCCAGCACTTTGGGAGGCCGAGGCGGGTGGATCACAAGGTCAGAAGATCGAGACCATCTTGGCTAACATTGTGAAACCCCGTCTCCACTAAAAACACAAAAAATTAGCCGGGTGTGGTGGTGGGGGCCTGTGGACCCAGCTACTTAGGAGGCTGAGGCAGGAGAATGGCGTGAATATGGAAGGTGGAGCTTGCAGTGAGCTGAGATTGCACCACTGCACTCCAGTCTGGGCGACAGAGCAAGACTCCGTCAAAAAACAAACAAACAAACAAAAAACCCACATGCATTAAGTATTTCTGTTTATTAGGAGCTCGTAGCAGAGTGACAAGAGCTGTCACAGTCGCCACTGTCCTCCGAGGTGTGCTGATCTGCAAGCACCCCCATAACAGTGCTTATTCCAAGGCATTTGGCATTTGAGTGCAGCTGATTTGATCATTTCTACCCCTGGTATGCCATTTGTAGTCTCACCCCTTCGTTTGCTGATATGGCTGTTTCTACACTCACTGTAGCTCCCTGGTGGGGCAGGCTGGCAGCTGCCCCCTTACCTTCCTCAGCAGGGCCACCATCCCCTTGCACCATGTGGAGGAGTAGTGGACACGTTCCACCTTGAACATGTTGAGGATTTCATCGATGGGCGTGGCCGAGTGGATTTCGTACGGCCTCTGCAACCAAAGGACAACAGCCAGAATTAGAGAGAGGACCATCAGAAGGCACCTCCACACACTTTAAGACTGTGTGATTATGAGGGACGGTTTATTCTTCCTCTTCAAGTAAGAGTGGGTGCTTCTCTTTCATGGCAGAGCAGGTGGCCTGAACCCATGTGCCAACGGTAACCGGGCCCAGGGGCCAGTGCAGGACCCGGCAGGTGGGTGCTGCTCCTGTGGCCACAGGAGGTTAGGGGTGGCTCACCGAGGTCACACAGCCCATAAATGCCAGAGGCAGGACTCACTCTCAGCAGCTTAACACCAGAGTCCCTGCTCCAGTCACCGGCTTGGGGCACCCAGGGACATCTCCAGTCATAGCCCCCACTTGCTACTGGGCCTTGGCCGCCGCTTTCCCTCTCCTGGCTGAACTGGCCCATGGGGTGGGCAGGGCCGAGATGGCCAGTGTCTGGGTGTGGTTGGGCTGAGGGATGGGAGGACTCCAGCCTCGTCCCCTGCCTTCTCGCCTGCCCTCCCCTCCTCACGATGAGGACGTGTAAGCTCTGCTCTCCCCCAGTTTCTGAACTTGGTAGAAAATGAAGCCTCCTGACCATGTTTTCTCAACATTGCTGTGTGCAGTTTCTTGCTTCTAAGCCCCTCTCAAAGCTCGGGCAGACTTTCTTGACTGTGACCCTGGGGACAAGGTTTGGAGTGCTTCTGAGCAGCAGTGCACTCCCGGCCCCCGCTCCCCCTGCCCCGGCCCCCATGAATGTCTCTCCTGGGGCCTCTCCAGCTGAACCGCGCTCCAAGATGTTTTCAGGTTGGTATCATGGCCACATGTCCTGGGATTACAAAGCAACAATTTCCCTGGCATGTGTGGTGGTGCAACAAACTGATCCTGGAGAAATCTGAGCGATGAATCCACGATTAACCCATATGAAGTTGATTGCCATTAATATGTGTCAATACAATTATTGCTGTCTGTCTCCTCCACGAAGCTGTGGGCTGCTGAAAGGGGGAATTTGACCACGCTCATTTCTATGTTCTCAGGGCCCCAGTAGTGTCTGCCATCGAGCAAAGTCCCAGAGCACGGCGATGGCGACCGTCTCAGTCCCTCCGCAGGTGCTGAGCGAACACTAACCCTGAGTCAGACACCACACTGGGATTCCACTGCCACCTTGGTCCCTGGGTTTGGGGTTTCCAGGTACACACTGTAAAAAAGCAATCACTTGTACTGGCTGCACTTTGAGTTCTTGCTTCAGAAAAGTTCCAAGAAGAAGCCCAGCCCCGCAAACTGGTAGGATCCGGAGATGCCTGAGTTGGAAACTAACTCCCCTGATCACCATCCTGAAAACCCCACCCAGGGAGGAGCTGATTTCCTCTGCATGCGGCGTATGTAGAAGCATCATCTGCTTGCATCGACCTCACTGGCCACCCTCCCAGGTTGTGCTCATTGGACTGTCACCCACCACGTGATCAAGCCCACACATTGTGTGGGTAACACCGTGGCACTTAAGGCTCTGGCTCCAGCCTCATGGAAGCGCAATTCCCACAGGGCTGCTGCAGATAGAGGGCGCCAGCCCAAAGGGGCACGGGGTCCTGATCCCTGGAGGGCTACGGTTCCCTGGAGGGAAGGGACACCATTATCTTTACCAAACAGGGGGCCCTGGAGAAGACGCTGGCCCTGAGGGGTGTGCCTGTGCCCGCTCAGATGTGCACAGCCAGAAAGGAGCTTTTTTTTCTGACTTTTTAGCCTTCTCTCTTATCTGTGAATTGAACGAGGGCCTGTCCATTTCACCGTATCATAGGCAGAGCAAAACCAAAACCCGGGGGCTCTCTAGAAAGGCGAATTTACTGGATACACTAACATTTTAAAAATCTTTCTTCAATTTTTAAAAAATCCAATGGGAAGTGGTGACTTCTATGGATGAGCATTTTCTGCCCACCATTTGCGTGTGTGAGGCCCCTTCGCACTTCGCCAGAAACAACCACCATAGTTAGAATGATGAGAGCCGATCTCAACTGAAAATGCCCCTTCGAATCGTTATGAACTGGTGACTGTTAACACGACCATTTCACAGAAGACAAAACCGAGGCACTATGTCCTGGAGCTGGGCACCGAGGTGAAAGGCCAGGCAGTGTGAATGGCCAAGGCTCGCCTCTGATCACTGCTGTTACAAGGGAAATTGTGTCCCCCAAATTCATATGCTGAAGTCCTAGCCCCCAGGACCTCAGAATGTGACCTTATTTGGACATAGGCTCTTTATAGAAGTAATTCAATCGAGTCACTAGAGTCGGTCCTAATTCAACAAGACCTGAGTCCTTATAAAAGGGGGACTTTAAGGCACAGAAAGACGCACAGAGGAAAGACAATGTGAAGAAGACAGCCATCCACGAGCCAAGGAGAGAGGCCTGGAACAGGTCCTTCCCTCAGCCTCAGGAGGAACAAACCCTGCCAACCACTTCATCTCAGACTCCTGGCCTTCAAAACTGTGAGAGAATACTTTTTGTTTAAGCCACCCAGTGTGTGGATCTTAGTTACGGCCATCACAGGTAATGAACAGCAGCCCTCACCGTCCACACACAGAGCTCTCACTGGAGGTGGCTGACTTTGACTCTGCTCCTGTGATGAGCTGGTGCCCTCTGTACATGGCGCCTGGCATGAGTAGGACAGACATGGTCCCTCCCACACTGAGCTCACTGTCTTGGAGGGAGATGGGCAATAAAGAGTGGTCGGGGGTGGAATCAGTGCTGGGGAGGGAATCTATGGGGCTGCTGGGCACGTCTAGGGAAGGGGAGTTCTCTATAATCTCCACAGGGACAGGGGCAGGAGATCCAGAGCTCAGGGCCACCACTGGGAGATGAGCTGGGGCTGAGTTCAGTTTTGGACCTTTTTTTTTTTTTTGAGACAGAGTTTCACTCTTGTTGCCTAGGCTGGAGTGCAATGGTGCGATCTTGGCTCACTGCAACCTCCACCTCGGGTTCAAGAGATCCTCCTGCCTCAGCCTGCTAAGTAGCTGGGATTACAGGCGTGTGCCACCATGCCCCGCTAATTTTTTTAATTTTTAGGAGAGACCAGGTTTCACCATGTTGGCCAGGCTGGTCTCGAACTCCTCACCCCAGGTGATCTGCCCGCCTCAGCCTCCCAGAGTGCTGGGATTACAGACATGAGCCACTGCACCCGGCCATTTTGGACTATTTAGAATTGCTCCTTCCTGTCTTTTTGACCTTTCAATAAACAGTTCTGCCCAACACAGTCCCACCCCTACCCTGAAAACCCAGCTGCTGGAGGTGCAAAGACTCTGGACAACGATGCAGCACTTCGTCCCTCATTTCAAACGTCAGGAAACTGAGGCTGGCAGATGAAAAGAGACTTCCCCAATGTCCCCGATTCTCATCCCCTGGTCTTTCTGCAGTGCCACCAGAGACCGAGGATCCAAGCACCCAACCGGAACACCAGCCAGAAACAAATGTAAATGTTTTCCCATCATTTACATTTCATTCCCTATTTCCTTCTTGGTCACTTCAAGGTGCTCATCAATTCTGCTGTTCCACCGGACCTCCACGTGAGCTATTCTCTCTCTCTCTCTCTCTGTCTGTCTCTTTCTCCCTAATCTCTGTATTTCTCTCTCCTTCTAGAAGCAACCGGACCAATTACAAAAACAATGATGATAATAATAACTCTGATGCGCCAGGAAGCCAGTGCAGGACATACATTTAGAAATGAGTTTGGAACATCATGACTAAAACAAGTTCCACAGCTTTAGGCACCAGGTTCAGCCCTCATCTGTTTGGGCGGTTGTAGAGAAACGTAGGCTCTTTTACAAGAAGATTCACAAATATTAAGATCAATATCCTGTCTGCCGGTACTGATGCTGAGTTCTCACTCACTGGCCTTAGGATGTGTTGAGTCAGAACACCAGCTGGTAGTTACAAGGTAAAGTAATTCCATGTACTGCTGGTAAAAGCAATTTTAGCAGTGGGACACTGGATATACTTATTATCGAGTGCGGGTGTGTCTCTATTCCAGGAAACTCGGTTTCAAAAAACAAAATGCCAATTTACCAAAAAAAAAATAGAAGACAGAGGAAAAGAATTGCCGGATGTCTGTCATTTTAACTGTTAAAGTTGAGCTGGGCCTTGGAGACCATCTAATCCAATGTTTTTTTCCCCAAAATCTTTTTATTCAAAATCCCAAACACTGAACAGATGACAGTGAAGAACAGTTCCTTAGATAATTTAAACCTCCAAAGCCCGGAGAAACACTTTCCCTGCCTCTGGAACTGTCGGATCATCTCTGCAGGGTCCTAGAGTCTGGGAAACAGCTTGAAAACACTGAAAAATTCACAAATGGTCCTTCCTCCTCCTTTGAATGGAGATCACAGACTCCATTACCTCCCGGGCTTGTGACTCCTGGCACAGTTCTACTGGCCCCCTTGGTGAGGTTACACGGTCCTGTTTCTCCCGGTTCAGCCCACCCACCCCTTTCACAACCATCGGTACTCAGTGCTGCACTCTCACCTCTAGGGGGAGCTCTGGGTACCCTCCCTCGACTTGCTGGCCTCTCTGTACCTTCAACCTCTGTCCACCCATTCCTAAGGAGAAGTGCTGACTGGGGTCAAAGGCAAGGGTAACACCAGGTCAGGGAGTGAGTAAAGAGGGCAAAGTCCTCATGTCCCCATGGAGTGGGCACCAAGAAGCACAGAATGTGGATGGGAACCCATCTCTGCTCATGAAGCCCACAGGCCTTACATGCTAATGGTCAGCAAGCAGGTGTGATCCAGCCTCTGCTCTCGGTGCCTGTCTCTAGTGCTTGAAGGATGTTAAAGTGGGAAGCATGCAGGTTTTCCAGCAGGTTCTCCCAGGGTAGAAGTCCTAGGGAGATGTGAAAGGGGCGAGGGGTCCTTGAAAGTCCACTCCATGGGGGTGCAATGCAATGTGCTAATGGCCTTACACGCAGGATCCCACTTAGTCCTCCTGGTTGTTCTATGGCTGTGGTTCTCAATCAGGGACAACTGTCCCCCAGGGGATATCTGGCAATGTTTGGAGTCATTTTGGGTTGTCATAACTGGGTGGGGAGTTCTGCTGGCATCTGATGGGTGGAGGTCAGTGATATTGCTGAACATCCTAACAATGCACAGGACAGCCCCGCACCACAAAGAATGATCTGGCCTCAAATGTCCATAGTGCCGAGGTGGAGAAACCTGTGCCATGTACTACTATTCTCCCCATTTTATAGATAAGAAACAGGCTCACTGAAGATCACTGAGAGTCTAGGTGGCAAAGTCAGGATTTGAACCCAGACACATATGATTCTATGTATAATATGACCACGGTGCTGTCACTTCCCTGCTTAGGTACCATGGATAGTACCACACTACCTACACAGTAAAGCCAAATGCCTCCAGCTGGCCGCAGGTCCTTTACAGACGTCTCCTCACTATCCTTCTGACCAGTGGGTAGGCCAAAATGTTTGTCGAATCAGCCCTAGCTTCCACTTCTCTATCTGAGCTCACACTATTCCTTCCAACCATTCATATGTGACCAAACTTCAATGTCTCCTCCCTCTGAAATTCTCCCCTGCTCCTCTAAACCTAGGTCAGCAGAACTTCACCTGCATCTACCAGTCTTGTGGAATCATTGCTGTGTGTGTATTTACTTACTTGCATAATAATCAGCATGTCTCCTATGTGCCAGACACCGCCTATGCCCTGACCACATTTTCTCATGTAATCTCACACTGATCCTGCAGGTGGGCCTGATAAACCTTCTTTTATAAATGAGGAAGTCAGGGATCAGATGAGGTAAGTGACTTAGCCCAAATCACAGCACCAAGAAGCACAGAGTGTGGATGGGAACCCATCTCTGCTCATGAAGCCCATTGGCCTTACTTGCTAATGGTCAGTAAGCAGGTGTGATCCAGCCTCTGCTCTCAGTGCCTGCCTCTAGTGCTTGAAAGACGCTAAATTGGGAAGGACACAGGCTTTCCAGCAGGTCCTTCCAGGGTAGAAGTCCTAGGGGGATGTTTCCTGAGTGCCAGCCATTCATCAGTCAAGGAGCTGGGTAACTAACATAATCAAAATCATTTAATTCTCAAAGCAATCCTATTGGGTAGATATAGTTACTAATTTCTTCTTGTTAACACAAAAGGATTCTGAATATTCGGTCTGTTTAAAAGAGTTGCTTAGGATCCCAGATGGGGTACCTGGTTAGAGCCAGGGTTTGAACCTGTGAGATTCCCTTAAGATTATTTTTCTCTATTATAAGGAAGCAGCTTTTGACTGAGTTAAGGGGAAAAAAATTTCTAGCCATTAGAGCTGTCCAAGAGTGAAAAAGATTCTTTCTGGCAGTACCGGCGCCCCCTGGATCCTGAGGATAATCAATGGACAGATGGGTGCTCACCTGTCGGAGAGACTTTGAGGTTTGTTGGGACAATGGCTGGCTAAAGATCTGTCCATCTCTTCTCTGTAGATATGGTCAGGGGAAGGGAGATCTCCTCATATCTCTTTCCATAGTGTTCTCTGCAGAGGCAGTAGTCAGAATGCCAGGGTGACTAGGGCACCAAAAGGAATTCTGACGAGTGGCACCTACTTGGGCCTTTTTCTTTCACTCAGCAGGCCTGCCAGGGTAAGAGCTAAGATTCTAGTTTGGCTCAGAGAGAAGCTGGATCCTACTTATGTCTCCTGTCCAGCCTACAAGCTCCAACCAAAAGCACAGGGTTCTCCGCATCAGTGATTCCCAGCGTTTTTGGCACCAGGGACTGGTTTTGTGGAAGACAGTTTTTCCACGGACTAGGGTTGGGGGGATGGTTTCAGGATGATCCAAGTGCATAACATTTATTGTACGCTTTATTTCTATCATTATTATATTGTAATATATAATGAAATAATGATACAACTCAACATAATGTAGAATCCGTGGGAGCCCTGAGCTTGTTTTCCTACAACTAGGCAGTCGCATCTGGGGGTGATGGGAGACAGTGACAGATCATCAGGCATTAGATTCTCATAAGGAGCACGCACCCTAGATCTCTCGCAGGTGCAGTTCACAAGAGAGTTTGTGCTCCTATGAGAGTCTAATGCCACCGCTGACCAGACAGGAGGTGGAGCTCAGGTGGTGATGTGAGTGACGGGGAGTGGCTCTAAATACAGATGAAGCTTCCCTGGCTCACCTGCTATTCACCTTCACTCCCTGCTTTGCTGTGCGGCCAGTTCCTAATAGGTCACAGACCGGTACCCAGCCCCCGGGGTTGGAGAACCCTGCTCTGCACCGTGGTCTCAAACCTGCCAGTGGGACTTGGCCCCTCTGCTGTCCATAAAGAGTGCTTGGCTCCTTGTGAGGAGAAACAGCTGTTTTCCTGGATCCCTGGCCAACAAGCCATAGTACCAGTTTTCCACCCATTATTTTCAATGCGTTCCAACTTTAAGATCCTAGAACAATACTGGGAATTCCCACTATGACCTTTTTATTTGAGACAGAGTCTTGCTCTGTCACACCCAGGCTGGAGTGCAGTGGTGCGATCTTGGCTCACTGCAACCTCCACCTCCCGGGTTCAAGCGATTCTCCTGCCTTAGCCTCCCAAGTAGCTGCAATTACAGGCACTCGCCACCATGCCAGGCTAATTTTTTTTGTATTTTTAATAGAGGCGGGGTTTCACCATCTTGGCAAGACTAGTCTCGAACTCTGACCTCAGGTGATTGCCCTCCTCGGCCTCCCAAAGTGCTGGGATTACAGATGTGAGCCACCGCACCTGGCCTCCACTGTGACTTTCTTTCCTCTTTTGGACGTAAGGAGCTTCCTGGATCCTACCCAAGGATATTGTCACTGACATGACTGAGCAATTGCAAGAGTTGGGGGTAACTCCTAAATTTACATCGTCCATGGATAAATGAGTGTTTTTCAGCACAGCTTTTTGACTAAATCAACTGTTTCCAGTATGAAAAACAGAGAATAAATTATTTGCATAAACCTGTTGTCTTTTGGGTCAAAGAAGAAGCCAGTCAGGAATATCTGGGAGAAAGATTTACAGTAGTACATAACAGGTGGTGTTCTTTCATTCCATTACTTTGTCGCCATGCCAAAGGCCTGGATCCCCCATCATTTGCTTCTTCCTCTTCCAAGAAGCATCATCCTTGAAAAGAGCATCTGGATCTTTAAGCAGAAAACTCAGAAGAATTAAAAAATAAAATAGTTTATTTGTGAATCAGCAGGGACCACTCCATCCTTGGGGCTTTTTGCCAAGCTATCATCTTTGATTGCACAGACCCATGAGGAATGACTGCGAATATCCTTTCTGTTGGCAGGAGGCCAGTCACGTTTAGGGCAACTGCTCGCCAAGGTCATTGCTGTGATTGATTACATGAGATTAACAGCCTCTGGCGGATGCCTCTGTGCTCTGGTTCCACCCTCATATTCCTCCTCTGAGCATATATATCAAAGGAAACAGCTGACAAGAAATGAACCAAGCAGGAACACCACACAGGCACCCGTCTTACACAGCCCCGCAGCAGCTCACAGGTAAACCTGTGGGACATTAATTCTTTTCATTCAGTGAACAAGCTCATATTTTCTTTGCATTCTAAGAATGCAATGTATAGTAATTATGTTTTTGAGGAATTTAGGGGAAATAATTGAGATCAAGAGCAGAAAATTGTTGCTGGACTACGGGGTGATAAATAATACTTACTTGCACTCGCAGTGTTCATGGTGTACAAACTGCTTTCATCACTCATTCATTCATTCATTCAACAGACATTCATTCAACACCCATTATAACCATGCAATGGGACACCCACAATGAATAAGACACCACCATGCCCTCAAGGAAGGAACCTTCTATGTGCATGAATATGCATGTATGCAAATGACTGAAACAACATTAAAATTGTAGTTGGTGGGAGAATCTCGCTCTTTGCCTCTGTCAGCTCTGTGCTGGGCACTGGTGCTGTGGAGACGAGTCTCAGGCAAACCATGTCTCCCACAGTCCAGGAATCCAAGAATCCTAAAACTCCAGCTCCGCTAAATAGACAGAAAGGATATTATGATTCCCATTGTACCAATGAGGAAACCATGGTCCTGAGACATGGTGAAGTGACATCCTTTTCAAATGATACTTGTGCAAACAAATAACACCTCAAAATTAATTTTAGTCAAAATACTTTCTTTTTTTGAGACAGGGCCTCATTCTGTCACCAAGGCTAGAGTGCAGTGGTGCCATCATGGCTCACTGCAGCCTTGACCTCCCAGGCTCAGGTGATCCTCCTGCCTCAGCCTCCCAAGTAGCTGAGACTACAGGCGAGTGCCACCATGCTCGGTTATTTTTTTTAAAATTATTATTATTTGTAGAGATGGAATCTCCCTATGTTTGCCGGGCTGGTCTCAAATTCCTGGGCTCAAGCAATCCTCCCACCTCAGCCTCCCAAAGTGCTGGGATTACAGTGCTGAGCCACTGCGTCCAGCCTAGACATAATACTTTCTGCTCAAATAAAAGTATGTGTTATTACCGCCGCCAAATAGTCCCATTAATCATCTTCAGCTAGTAAATTTAAATGCAATAAAATACAAATACATACTGAATGTCCCATTTTTATAGGACACTGAGTTACATATTCAGGGAAGATGTAAAACAAACAAAGAGAAAAAAGAAGCATAGTCTTCACCCTTCAAGATTTTCCAATCAGCTAGAAAATCAGACATGGAGACCTTGTGTTGTGGGTTCAAAGGGGACAGTGTTTGAAACGACGAGGCCAAGGCGCTTTGATGTTTGACCTGTCACTGATCCGCTGTGGGCCTTTGTGTAAGACCCTCCCCCTCTGGATGCCTCTTTCCCATCTGTACAATGAGGGGGTTGGACCAGAAGCTCAGGGCATTCATAGGCGGCACACAGGCATCAGGACTGAAACCTGGGGGGGCAGTGACTCTTCCACCAGTTCTCCTTCCTGCACTGCATGCCCTGTCAACTCCACCTGCCCAGGAACAACTTGAGCCCCCACTGCATAGCCCCTGGTGTGCACCGCACAGGCGCCTGTCTTACCCAGCCCCGCAGCAGCTCATAGGCTGTGATGCCCAGGGACCACCAGTCGACAGGGTACGAGTATCCGGGGCCTCCGTCCATGTACACCTGGAATACTTCTGGGGCTGTCAACGAGAGGACAAACAGAACATCATTGTGTATCCCCAGTTTATGACCACCACCCCTTAGAGAGGGGGCAAAGAGAGAAATCGAGCTTCTTTTTTTTTTTTTGGAGACAGAGTTTTACTCTGCCGCCCAGGCTGGAATGCAGTGGCGCGATCTCAGCTCACTGCAACCTCTACCTCCCGAGTTCAAGTGATTCTCCTTCCTCAGCCTCCCGAGTAGCTGAGATTACGGGCACCTGCCACCACGCCTGGCTAATTTTGAGATTTTTAGTAGGGATGAGGTTTCACCATGTTGGCCAGGCTGGTCTCGAACTCTTGACCTCAGGTGATCCACCCACCTTAGCCTCCCAAAGTGCTGGGATTACAGGCGTGAGTCACCGCATCCGGCCAGAAATCTAGCTTTTTTGGACAGTAAAACCTGTACTTTTTTCACTATGCCACATGGTTTGCACCCTCAGTAAGCCATGAACTGCCTGAGAACAAGTTACAGGCATCACCAGAGGCTCTGGAGTGACACTGCTGGGTGGAATGCAGATGGGACGCCCTGAGGGGGCACGGAAGGGCTTGGTGAAAGTGAAGACATGTCCCTGGAGGGGGTGGACTGGTGGAGCATATTCACTGGGAGAACTGGTGGGGTAAACCCAGAGTGAAGAAGAGGAACAGAGCCCCCAAGGGGCTGAGAACCTTGATAAATGAACACTTAGAGCTCTCTGTGCCTGGGGCCTATCTCAGGGACAACTCTGTTTTAGCATAGGTGGCATCTAACATGAAATACCCACAATGGGTAAATCCACAAGACAGAAAGCGGATTGGAGGTTGCTAGGGGCCGTGGGTGGTGAGGGGAAGGTGGGAGCACCTGCTTCATGGGTACTGCTTTTCCTTTGGGGGTGAAAACAAATGGGTTGGAACAAGAAAGAGGTGGTGGTCATATAACACTGTGAATGTACTAAATGCTACTGAGTTTTTCACTTTAAAATAGCTAATTTTATCTTATGTGAATTTCATCTCAATAGAAAAAATACAGTGAAGGCGATGGAGGCCCAAGAGTGGTGGACCCTTATTCTTCAGGGTACTGCATTTGTCCTGGGGTCCTTGTCCCTGATCACTCTCCAAGGGGCTGAGTGGTGGGTTGATCTCAGGGCCTCACCCCCACCTCACTAGGCCAGGAGTGCATTGTAGGGTCTAATTGTCTATGTGGGCTTCCAGGAACATTTTGTGAACTGTTGATTATTTCTAGTAAATTAATTTGCAGACATAATTCCATTTTACAGTTGTCAGAGCAGCCGAAATCTGCCCCGGGAGCCACAACCTGTTGTGATTAAAGCTGTCTCAACTCAGTTTCTAGATGGGTATTCACTGGGCATGGAAAGAAGATCCAGGATGAGTTGACCTGGGGGTGCTGGCTGGGCAGCTTCACACTTGAATCTGACCAGCAGCCACTTTCTAGCTGCCCCCTGGTGATATTCTCCATTTGGTTCACATTTTCTAAATGTACTTTCACCCATGGGCTCTCCTCTTCTCTTCACAACAGCCTCTGGGGACATGTTTAAGGGGAGGTTCAGAGAGGGCCAGCAGTATGAAGAGGTCACACAGTCAGGAAATGCGAAGCTGAGATGCACACGTTACAGGTCTGCTGAATTCCTGTTTGAAGTAAGACTCGTCTCAACATTTCGTTCGGTACAAACTACATACTTAGTGCCATATGGTAGAATGGTGCCACATGGTAGAATGGTGCAACTGGGAATTCGAGAACATGCCCCTTAGATTATTTGCCCCTTAAAAAGGAACTGATATCGTGCCCTGGGAAACAGGAAGACTGCCGGTGCTGCTGGAGTTACTTGTTAGTAATAAGCTACGTACCTTCTCTTTGCCTCAGTTGTGTAGAATGTAGATAATAATAATGGTTTATTCATCGGGCTGTTGTGAGGATTAAGTAGATTAAATAAGATAATCTATACCAAGAGTTTAGCAGGATGCCTGGCCCGTAGTGAGTGCTCCATGAACATTAGGCATTACTAACAGTCGAATCATCACTCCAACCTCCGCTTCCTCTGCCATGCCTCCCCATCGTCCATAGTTACCCAAACCGGAAATCTGGGAACCCTCCTAAATGCCATCCTCCTCAGCCTCATGAACGATCAGTCTCCAAATTCTGTGTGTTTTGTATTTTCAGCATCTTTTTGTCTGCCTCTTCCTGTCGGTTATAGATCATCCTGTCTCCAAAGTCAGTGATCACACTTGTTCATTAAGCATTGGATGAGTGAATATTGAATGCTTTCCTAGGACATGCTGGGCACTGTGCTGTGTTATTCTGAATCCCACCTGGATCCTACCACTGAGCCTGAAGCTGAGCTTGAGCCTACAGGGACTTCCTTCCCTGCACCGTTGTGTGTGCCTGTTCCTGTTCTCAGTCCTGAGGGCTAGAGAGAGAAGGAGTCCCGTCATGCTTGTCTGTGCGTTCCCAGGGCCTTGACAGCTGCTGGCCCAGCCCACAAGCTCCAAGAGCGCAGGGTGCACCCAGCAGTGCAGAATGGCTGTGTGTGCTGAGATGTTCCCCATCAATCCTTGTCACGCCTGGCAGCCCCAAGTCCGTTCAGAACTCAGGATAGGAGCAGCAGCAGAGTGATCCTGTCCTGGCTGTCATAACCAGTCAAGCGACAGATGTCTGCAGTCCTAGAGAGGGTAACATTCCCTCCCCCTGCCCCACATACACACTTGGAGCTGATGATAGAACACAACAATACTGATGTCATAATCCCTGTGTCACCAGAATGATGTCACTGGCTGCTCAGAATCCCAGCACTTAGACGTGAGAGAACTACACAGGTTTAGAGCTGGAAGGACAGGTGTGAGCCACATATCTGAACAACAGCAACCGTGATTTACCGGGTGCCATGTTAAGGATTATATGTGTATTACCTCTTTAATTCTTCCCCAGCCACCCAACAGGATAAACGCTACGATGATCTTCATTTTTCTGATGAGGAGGCAGAGGCATTTGGAGGTGTAGTGGGCCGAATCATTGCCCGCTAAAAGCTATGTTCAAGTCCTAACTCCTGGGACCTGTGAATAGGGCCATATTTGAAAATAAGGTCTTTGTAAATGTAATCAAGTATCTCAAGATAAAATCATCCTGGATTTAGATTGGACCTTAACTCCAACGACTGATGTCTTTATAAGAGAAAGGAAAGACCTGAGACACAGAGAAGATGGCCATGTGAAGACAAAGGCAGATTGGAGCGATGCGGCCACAAGCCAAGGAAGGCCTGGAGCTCCTGGAAGCTGAAAGAGGCAGAAGAATCCTCCCGTGGGGTCTTCCGAGGGGCACATGGCCCTGCTGGCCCCTTGATATTGGACTTTCAGCCTCCACAACTGTGGGAAAATGAACTTCTATTGTTTCAGGCCACTCAGTTGGTAGTAATTTGTTTCGCAGCCACAAGAAATGAATACAAGGGGTAAGGAACTTGCCAAGGTCACCCAGCTAGCATAGCAGAGCTGGGATTAGCACCTCTTGGTTTTCTGACTTCAGGGTCCTTTCCCCTGTTCTGGGTAACTGACAGGAGTAATTGAGTTACCTGGGGATTGGTGCCCTGGTATACCCTTCCACCCTCCTTCCTTCCCTCCCAGGGCCTAGTGCTTAGCCGAGTATACAGAAGGCACTTAATAAATGTGTGGACTGGCTCTTTCACCCTGATGCCATAGGGCTTGTCTGGCTCACTGATGTCTGCATCAGAGGTGGAAACAGCTCACAGCATCTCGAGATGTCAGCATCGCAGGGCCGAAGGGTCCCTTGAAACTCATCGTGTTCACACACCTCCTTGTTAGAACCGGACACTGGACCCGAGGAGGAAAAGGGACTTGCCTCAACCACTCAGTAGTGCCTCTGAAGTCAAGTCTAGAATTCTTGGTCCTGACTCCGAGGTTCAGGGAATTCCCATGACTGTCACAGTGATACTCAGCTGCCAAGTCTGCATGATTCTACCTTCTAATCGCGTGTGTGCCTTCCCTTCCTCGCCAAGTCTGCATGACTCTACCTCCTAATCGCGTGTGTACCCTCCCTTCCTCGCCATGTCTGCATGATTCTACCTCCTAATCGCATGTGTACCCTCCCTTCCTCGCCACGTGTGCATGACTCTACCTCCTAATCGCGTGTGTACCCTCCCTTCCTCACCAAGTCTGCATGATTCTACCTCCTAATCACATGTGTACCCTCCCTTCCTCGCCAAGTCTGCATGACTCCACCTCCTAATCGCGTGTGTACCCTCCCTTCCTCGCCACATCTGCATGATTCTACCTCCTAATCGCGTGTGTACCCTCCCTTCCTCGCCAAGTCTGCATGATTCTACCTCCTAATCGCGTGTGTACCCTCCCTTCCTCGCCAAGTCTGCATGATTCTACCTCCTAATCGCCTGTGTACTCTCCCTTCCTCGCCAAGTCTGCATGATTCTACCTCCTAATCGCGTGTATACCCTCCCTTCCTCGCCTTTGCTCACAGGCTGCTCATGTTCCGATGCTCGCTTTCCCTTCTAGTCCCCTAGGACCAGCATAGCTTCCAAGCTGGTCTTCTGGCCCCTGAGACTCCTCCAATCTGTCCTTCTCGCTGCTGACCGGGGAGTCAGTTTTCTGACACGCCACAGATGATGGTATTCCCCGCTAAAAGATCTTCCCATCACGGTGGCTGTTTCATAAACTGTGTTGCTTGCAATGCCACTGGCTCCATGTCCTTCCAGCTCTAAACCTGTGTAGTTCTCTTGCGTCTAAGTGCTGGGATTCTGAGCAGCCAATGACATCATTTTGGTGGCACAGGGATTATGACATCAATATTGTTGTGTTCTATCATCATCCTCGGAGCCTTTCGTGTGCTGATGTGCTTTGGTGATGTTCACAGGGGCCCAACTCGATAGCAGGCATGACTTGGAAATGTATTTGACTTGATCCTGGAATCTTTCCTAGTTTTAATTTTTGGCAGAACACAAAGTACTAGGGGCTGGGGACCAGTCTGGCCCAGAGGGTAGTTCAAATCCACAGCCCAGCACGGAGGCCCCAAGCTGTCTTGTGCTGCCTCGCTTGCCTATGGCCACCCTGGCTCCATGCTGAGTGCTGTTCCTGGAACACCCTCTCTCTGTCTCTGGTCCTGACACTCTTTCCCAGCTCACAGAAGGTGCAGCCCTAGGGTTACATCCTCCAGGAACCTACCATGTGCCAGACAAGGATCTTCACAGGTACAGTGGACTCATCAGAATAAGTCTCTGCTATTATCACTTCCTTGCCATCTCCCCCCTACCCAGGCCAGATAGGGGCTTCCTCATTTCCCCCATGCTCTTCATCTCCTCATGCATTTTTGCTTATCTGTCTCCCTTTTCTCTTGACTGCAAGCTCCTCGAGGGCAGAGACTGTCTTATTCTCTCTGGTGCCTCATCCCTTGCCTGGTACCAAGAAGATACAAATGAAAAATTTGTTGACTGAGAAATAAATAAACAGTCATAATAAAAATAGCAAACACTTCTATTGCCCTTGTTGTGTGCCAAGCACTGTCTAAGATCTTTACATCCTGCTAATTAAAAGAGTTAATGTTTAAGGAGCATCTGCTCTGTACAAAGTCTTGTTTTTTTTTTGTTTTTTTTTTTTTTTTTTTTTTTTGAGACGGAGTCTCGCGCTGTGTCACCCAGGCTGGAGTGCAGTGGCGCGATCTCGGCTCACTGCAAGCTCCGCCTCCCAGGTTCAGGCCATTCTCCTGCCTCAGCCTCCGAGTAGCTGGGACTACAGGCGCCCGCCACCACGCCCGGCTAGTTTTTTTTTTGTATTTTTAGTAGAGACGGGGTTTCACCATGTTAGCCAGGATGGTCTCGATCTCCTGACCTCGTGATCCGCCCGCCTCGGCCTCCCAAAGTGCTGGGATTACAGGCTTGAGCCACCGCGCCCGGCCAAAGTCTTGTTTTAAGAGTACTGATTCATCTTCACAACAACATAGGCTTTGAGCTGCTGCTCGGGGTTCTTGCAGAGGAAGGAGCCAGTTGCTCTGGGACGAGACAGAAAAGGCCGGGACTGAGGACCCCCTGGGGCACCTGTGTGATAAAGGCAGCTCTAGGGGGCAGCAAACAACAAACCAAGCAGATAATCGGGGGAGGGTGTGGCTATGCCCAGAAAGGTTGTCCAGGGTCCAAGGCCTAGTTACACCTGCTTGGATTATGGATGAATAAAATTCCCCAAGGCCTTCCATGAAACAACAACAACAACAACAACGACGACAACAACGACAACTAAAACTTCTTCCAATGCTTTGGTAAGGAGAATGGCCAACCCTGAATCTATTTATCAGCCATTGGAAACGCCAACTGTAACTGCCATCATGTCCATAGCATTTGTGCAGGGCTTTGTGGAGAACAGGTTCCTTCACATGTCAGTCTTCCCATCCTTGAAGCATAGGCCATGGATGAAGAAACCAAGGCCCACAGAGATTAGGCGGTATGTTCAGGGTCATGGAGATAATGAGTGAAGGAACCCACACCGGAATGTCAGTCTTATGACTTTAAGGCCAGGGCTCAACACAGCTGTTCCACTATTACTATGAATAGTGGCTTTACTGACAATGCCAATAGTTGCAATATTAATGTGGCAATTTATTGAGCCTCCTATGTGCCTGAAGCTCTTCTTAATTCTTTACATATGCTATTCATGTCTTGGAAAAGCTAACGTTGGAGAGCACTTCTAGATGCTAGGGACTGTGCTGAGTGTCTATGCATTATCTCATTTTATCTCACAAGGATCTTGTCAGGTCGGTACTATCTCCATTTCGGGAAGCGAAGGCTTGGAGGCAGTAGGTACCACACCTGAGGTGACACAGCTACCAAGGCTTATTTGAACCCAGTTCCATTCCCCAAGATCAACAAGAATGATGACAACCTAGTTCTGTCTCCTTCAAAGGCCATACATTTTCCAGCAATTATGCCACCTTTATAAACATGCTGAATATAAAAATCATATCTATCCATGTACGTGCACACATATAGCATATACTCTCTATGCTTTATATTCCAAAATGTCCTGATGTTCATAAACACTCTTAGTTTTGGTTGCAACTGAATTAGTCATCTATTCGTTTTGGTTCCAGTTGAATTAGCAGATAAAAGGAGGATAATAAATGTGGTTTTGCTATTAATAAAAGTGATTTAAAATCCTCTTGAAACTGGATCTTGATTCACATTCCCTGCAGTGCCTGCTTTCTTGCCCACTAGCTTTCACTGCATGGGGTGCATGGTGCATGCTCTATGGATTCTTGTGAGTCCAAAATACACTGGGCGGACACTGGGCACCAGGGAACTCTGGTTGCCCTGCAATGGCCTGGAAAGGTCAGCCTCACCTCCTGCTAACCATCTCTACCAGTGATTGAGGCAATTCTGCCAATGAAAGTTTGAAATGAAAAGTGAGTTTTGATGCCAAGGAGCATTAGGGCATCATATAATGGGCCTTCCAGAAAAGCAGGAACATGGGGTGTGAAATGAGAGATGCCTTTCTTTCTCTCAGAAATATAGATGTGCGTGTGGTGGGATTTGCCCCCTCACTAACCACACAGAGTTTACTTCCTCATTAGACTAAAAATACGAAAAGCATACAATCACCTCCTAAAGTATAATTATTAGCCTGCTGCAGTGAGCTCTGTGAATATTGCTGAAGGTTTTGATATCTGCAGTGGAGTGTGAAATGCTATTCAGCATCTAGCCTGCGAGCTGACAGCCTTCCAGGATCTGTTTCCACAGGTGTTCGCTCTCTTCTTGACTGGGAACACAGAATTACTAAATTTTGGCTTAGACAGGGCCTTCAAGGTAATTTCCTTTCTCCCTTAAATGTTATGGACACGGAGGCCAAGGCTGAATGGAGGAGTTAAATGACTTCTGCCCCAGCCAGGACTAGAACCCAAGTCTCCTACCCATTCATACTTTCTTCAAGGCAAGACCATGTCTCCAGCTTGCACATCCTGGCTGGCAGGATGGCCAGATCTGGGTAGCCAACACCCACTGGACACTTTCACCTACAGTCCCATGGGCACAACTCAACCTGTCTGAGCTAAGCTTTCAAACTGCCCCTTCTCCTGAGTTCTCAATCTCAGCCACAAGGGTCTTTTCAGCTGCACAGTCAGAAACCTGGGCATCGACTTGGACTCTAGGACTCTTTCAGCCTTTGTGTTTGATAATTAGATTGGTCACCAAGACTTACCATTTTTCCCTTCCAGAAACTTCCTCTCTACCCTCCTCTCTATCCTCCACTCTGGTCCTTTTTCATCTGTGTCTGGTATCATTGTTGCTCCCTCAACCACTTGCTTGTCTCCAGCCTGGGGCTCTTCAATCGCAACTCCACCTGCCCCTGAGAGACTTCTAAGTAGTAGAATCAGTGAAACAGAGGGATTACAAACATGGTCATTACTCAGGCCTGCAATTGAACCTCAGCTCCCATGTTTACTGGCACAATGACCTTGAGTAAGCTGCTTAACCTCTTATACATACCTCAGTTTCCTCACCTGTAAGAAGGAATAACAATGTCTGCTACATAATCTTAATGTGAAGAGAAAATGGCTATGTATCTGTTGATTAAGCACATAGTAAGTGCTCAATAAATGGTATCTAGTATTATTGTTGTTATTATTCACATGTTCAAACTACTTGCTCAAAATCATTCCAAGTTTCCTATTTACTATAGAAAAGTTTAAAAACTTCCTAAAAGCAGGCCCCAGCCACCCTCATATTTGGCCACTATTCTTGTTACACCCATTGTGCCAGCTTCAAACAACAGGATATACTATATTTTGAATCATCAATGACTTTAGCCTGCTTTTCATACTCATGAACTCCTACTCATACTTTGAGACTCAGACCACATTTCACTATGGGATCTTCATCAAGTCCCTTGCTCTTCCTGTTTCCCATCTTACCCTCTCTCCTGGCAAATTACTAATACATCATTCTATGGCCTAGATTCTCATAAACTTTTGCTCATTTCTTCCTTACAGCACTTATCATGCTCTATTTTAATTAATAGTATACATGTCCATCTCCCCCACTGGGTGGTGAGCTCTCTGAAGGCAGGGACATGACTAAGTCAGCTCCAGATTCAAAGGATTAGCACGTAGCTGATCTAGAAGTAGATGCTTAATGCGCATAGTGGCAAATAATTTAAGTCACAGTGTCCTGGCTTTGAATCTCAATGGGTACCTTTGCTGACTGTTTGTCACTGGGCAAGCATTTAACTTTGAGTTTCAGATTCAATGGAATATAATAGCCCTTACCCCATAATGAGACAACTTATGTGACACATTTACTTCAGAGGTTGACACAAAGTAAGGTCTCAACAGATGTTAGCTAGTTTTTGTTTTAGTAATTCATTATTACTGAATGGACAATGAAATGAATGCATAAATGGAAGCCCAACTCATCAAGGCACATATTGTACATGTTCCCCCAAATGATTCAAGAGCTCTGCCATAATTCATTGCACTAAAGTGGGCTGAGAAGCTGTGGAAAGAAGAGATAAGTAGCATGCCTGGCCTCTCTCTTAATCCTTTGGGGAGTAATTTATATTTCTTTGGCTCTCGGCTACTCAGATGAACTCAGGTGTCACTTGCTTACATGTTAATTTGAGATAACATGAAACCACTGCATGAATCTGATAATTTTTCTTTTTGGGGAGATGCTAGTAACATTGCTAGCAATAGAAAACTCATTTCACTAATGTATGCAAGAAACTTCTCAGCTGTTGACCATTAGTATTTCACAGGTATGCATAGGAAGAAGAAGAGGAAAGAATGCTTAATTGGCTAATGAGTAAATAGGTAAGCTTTGATAAAGGGCAGAAATAAATGATGCACCAGTACCAGAAAGATACTTCATGTTAAATGCGTCCGATTCAACTAGTAAACTTAAAAAAAAAAAGACTTTTGGAAGTTTTCATGGAGAAATGATATTCTAACTGGAAGCACAGAATCAGAGTCAGTGCATTTTACAGTCAATATGTGAAACTTGAGATGAACTTCTAAATAGCATATGAGATGATAGAAAAGTTAGTTTATCCAGTACCACTCTCTTAAAGGATTCCAAATTCTCTATTTATCCAAGACAATTAATGTTCTTTAAAATTTTCCCTTGAACTTGCTATAAAAAACCAAAAGCTACAATGCAGCACACAGGTTAACACATAATCTGGCCCTACACATCTCTCAAAGGTTATCTTTCTTGCTGACTTTGCTCAGGTCACATCAGTTTTCTTTTGGTTCCATGGGCCAAGCTTCTTTTGCCTCAGGGCCTTAGCAAATGCAGTTTCATTTCCTTGCCAAGATCCTGGGATCAGACCATTAGTGTTTTCCTATTGCTGGAGAAAGATAGGATCAATGTGAAATACCCCTAAGATCCCCAAGACCCACTGACACAGAGCCCACCTAAGACAGGCTGAACCAAAGCAGCAGAGGACATTTACTCTCCCCACCCTCTGCCACATCAGCAAGTGGCAAGGAACTAGAAACAGAAGCCTATTGCTAGGGAACAGGAGCTTAAAGAGAGACCCTATTTAAGGCACAGATTCACAGAGAAACACTAAGTCAAAGGTGGAACAGGAACATTGAGGATAACACTTTGGTAACCACACTGAAACCAAACTCTAAAGCTGATCTTTTGAAAATAACCACAGAACAACAAAACTCAAGACAAGCTCAACTCCTAATTAGATTGACTCAATGTTACCTCCTCCCAAAAAAAAAAAAAAAAAAAAACAAAAAAAACTAAATGTGAAGTAGTAAAAGAAACATGTCAATTTCCAGACCTAAACATTTTCCTTTATATCATGCAAATATTTTAATAAAAAATTATTGGACACAGGACAAAAAAACAAAAACTCATTGTGAAGAGACAAAGAAATCAATAGAATCCTACTCAGATATGAACTAGATGTCAGACCTAACAAACAAGGAATTTAAAACATTTCAAAGGCTCTAGTGGAAAGGTAGATAGCAAGTGTTAACAGACAGGGATTTCAACAGAAAGATAGAAACTAAAAGCAGATGGAAATGCTAAAAACAAATGCGAAAACATAGTGCCAGAGATAAAGAATGCTTCCAATAGGTTTATCGATAGACTTGAAGATAGGTCAAAAGAAATTGCCTGAAGTGAAACACTAAGAGACAAAAGTGTGGTGGGGGATGGGGAGAAAGAGCATGCAAATATTGTGAGGGAAAATATCAAAGACCTCACTTCTGGTTTTGAAATCCCAGAAACAGAGTAGAGAGAGAATGGGTCAAAAATATATACATTTGCAGAGATAATGACCAAGAATTTTCTAAAAATGATGAGTAATCAAACCACATATCCAAAAAGCTCAGAAAACACCAACCAGAGTAAACATCAAAAAGAAAAAAAATGCAATATGCCTTGGTACCTCATATCTAAAACCAAAGAGAGAGAGAAAATCTTGGAGTCAGCTGAAGGAAAAAAGCATATTACCTACAGAGGAACAGGGATAGGAATTACAGCAGACTTGTTGTCAGTAACACTGCAAATCAGAAGCAATGGAGTGGCAATATTGAAGTGACTAAGGAAAAAAAAAAAACCACCCTCTTAACCCAGAGTTCTGTATCCAGTTAAAATATCTTGTAACAATGTAAGGAAATAAAGACTCTTTTCCTTATATAAGCAAACCAAAAGAAGAAAGAATTCATTACTAGCAGATTTTAATAGTCAGAATTGTTAAAGGAAGTCCTCCAGGTAGAATGAATATAATAACTGCTAGAAAATTGAAGCTACACAAAGAAAGAATATGAAAATAGCAAAAGGAAGGTAAATGTAAAGTTTTTCTTTTTTTTAAGTTTTAACCACTACAAAATATAATTGACTATTTAAAGCAAAAATAAATTCAATGAATTATACATTTATAGTAAAAAGGGATGAATATAATGAATTTGGGTATGTAAGATTACGCATGCTGTAACAGATTTTAAGGTGTTTTCTGATTAAATGAAGAAGTATATTGTTTTTTAAAGAGGTATAAATACTAAGCTAATGGAGAAGTTAAAGTGGATCATAAGTAAGGATCAACTAATCCAAAATAAGGAAGAAAAAGAGGAACAAAGACCAAACGAAACAAATACAAGAAAAGGCAAGATGGTAGATTTAAATAAAATTATCTCAATAATTACATTAAATATAAGTGGTCTAAATATCAATCACACCAAGTTGTTACAAGAAAATAGAACTACAGACAAAAATTCCTCAAGAACCTAGATGTAAATATTATGAACAAGATATTAGTACACTGATTGCAGGATTATATGTAAAAGATACGTTATGAGCAAACAGGGTTTCTTCTGGGAAGGTAAGGCTGGTGCAACTCAAGTGCCCCTCAACTGATGAACAGATAAACATGTGTATGTATATCGAGCAATAGGAAGGCACTACTGATACACATGACATGAATAAGTCTCAAATACATCATTCTAAGTGAAAAAGTCACATTCAAAACGCTGCATACAATATGATCTCATTTATATGACTCTCTGGAATAGGCACAATCATAGGGGTAAAAAATCAATTGCTGGTTGCCAGGGACTGGGAATGAGGAACTTTTGTGGGGGTGATGGAACCCATCTATATCTTTATAGTGGTGGTGTTTATCTATGACTGTATGTGTTTGTCTGAATTCAGAGAACTATACACTAAAATAGTACATTTTACTGCATGAAAATTATTCCTCAAAACTAAGCATCTCAAACTACATATTTATCAGTTTGATGATTTTTAAAGTGACTGTTTCCCTCACAAACAGCCAAATCAATGAGGGCAGGAATACTTTGTTTTATTCACACATGCATTTTCAGCTCATAGAACACTGCCTAACATGTAGAAGGTGCTCAGCAAATCTCTGTCGAATGAATGAATGAATGAATGAATGAATGGTTCTCAGGAAAGATAATGGGCAGAGGAGCCTCACTGATCTAGGGCCGAATGCTGGCTTTGCCACTTTCTCTGGGAAGCAAACTTGACTTTCCCTGGCCTCAATACTATCTACAAGGAGAGCACAGCACTGCCATGGCGGCCCCACTGTCATGGGATCCTTGGGGTGTTGCTTCCCCAGCCGGAAACCTCCGTGGCTGGTGGCGCCTTCACCTGAGTTTTTCCTCGGGCCTGAATGGTTCATTCTGCTCGCTCGGCCTGGCAGGCTGCACTCAGCTTGTGCTATCGGCCCAGATCCCATGCCTGCCAAGGGCAAGCCAGGCAGTCAGCAGTGAGGGTTGCATGAGCGAGCGAGCATGGGGGTCCGGGCATTGCACACAGGAAGGCATGCTGGCTGTGGTGGGGTGGACAGCTCAAGGTATTGGCATGAGCGCCAGCTCCCTACAAGGCTTCAGCTGGACCAGGCATACTGCGAGTGGCTTTCACTGTGGGCACTGGGGAACATGGTGGTGCCTAGAAGCTTGGAGATGCCAGGAACTGCAGAGCCCCAAAGAGGGCATCACAGCTCTGGCTTGGGGAGCTCCTAAGTCTGGGCTCCCTGAAGGGTTACAGTTCTTCTCTGCTTCTCTTCTTGTGTTCACAACGTGGTGAGCAGGTGGGGGGCATATTTCAGCCCTGTTTGTGTTACAGCTCTTTCACTCCCACCATTCGGCAGGTCCTGAGTTCTTGTCCTGTGTCCAGGAAGAATGAGGTACATGGACAACTGGAGGGCAAGCAACACAAAGAGGTGCTTTATTGAGCTACACTACAGCTCTCAGGAGACCTGAAGTGGGTAGCTCCTTTCCACAGGCAGATTGTGCAGATGTCTGTTCAGCTGTCAGCTGCGAGGAGACCCACAGTGGGTAGCTCCTCTCCGCAGGCAGGTTGTCCCAACATCTGCCCCAGTCTTGCTTAGTTTGGGGTTTTTATGGGCTTCAGAGGGAAGGAAGTACGTGGTGATTGGTCCATGGGTGGCCATGGGTGGCCATGGGTGGGCCTGGAAAAAGCATCACAAGTTCTCACTCCGGTCAGCAGAACTGGCAGCCCAGCCCTCAGGCTTCAGACCATCCCTGGCTTGAAAGTGGGGCTTCATGGAGACCCACTCCTTTCCACCCAGTAGCCTGTCTGCCTCCTGCCACTGTTCATGGTGCCCATGCTGTTTGTGCTGATGGGCTCCTGCAGGCCAGCTATGAGCCATCCTCAGCACCCCTTCAGCCTCCCTCTCATGCTTGTCAGTGCCCAATATCTGGAGGGGGTCAAGGTAGCAGGGGGCTGGCATGTCAGTGCTGCCCTGAGTATGTGCATACCTAGCTGGTATGTACCCAGGCTTGGCCACAACCCCACTCTGAAATCAGAGTGGGTACCAGGAGCAGGGAGAGTCCAGGCAGCAGGAACAGGTGCCCCTGAGCCTACGGGAGAATTGGGGTTTCCCTGAGAGCACAGGGATGCTCAGGTCTGCAGCTGCAGCTGAGCAGCTACAGCTGCACCCAGGAGGGCAGGGATCCCACCTCTCCAACTCAGAGGGGGGCGGCGGGGCTTCCACCTGTTCCTGGCTCCTGTTGGCTCTGTGGAGCACAGAGCCCTGGCTGCACCTCCCCCACTGTAGACAGGCCACTGCTGCCATCACCATCACCATCCCTCTGTGCTCACTGCAGTGTCCTGGGGGAAGGGAAGTGACATTTGGTGAGTGCTGACAATGCAACAGCCCTATCATCTCCCTAGTGCACCCACCATCCCCTGGCCAACTGAGCCCCTGCAGGGAACTAGGATTTGGTTAGTCTGTTTCCACAACTGGAGTGTGAGTTCCATAAGGCAGGGGAATGTTGAAGTTAGTCCTGTGTTCCCAGTCTTTGGCATACACCAAATAATCATTAAACTATTAGCAATCGGAACAAACATTAATATTGGCTACCGGTTTTGAGTAGTTACCTTTCGTCAGGCATTATGCTATATGCCTTCCATACTTAATGTCAATATATCCTCAGAGCAACCTCCTGAGGCTGACTGCATAAACCATTAATCCCATTTCTCAGACAAGGATTCTGAGAGGTCCTGTGGTTCAGCGGCCAACATTTCCTGAGTGTTCATCATGGTAAGTGCTTTATGCGCACTATGTCTGGTAATGAGATTCACCCAGGTTCACTCAGCCACTAAGTGGAAGACACCCAACCATCCCATGCTGAAGCCCACACTTCACCTGGACCCTCTGTGAGCCTGACCCCTAATGCTTTCCTGTTATTCATCTATTTCTCCAAGGTCACCACTCTTGAGGCCCTAATCCTATGAGTCTGATCTCAGTGGTCTCCAGCATTGAACCTTCCACTGGTTCCCTGGGCTCTTACCACAGCATTCAAGACTCCTGTGCTTTGGCCTGTCTCCTGTCTCCCTCCCCACCTCCTCTTGTCCTAGAAGCTGTAAAACAATGGAGCTGCCAAGATCTCCCTTCACACAATGGTGCTTCACTCCTCCATGCCTTTGTATGGGCTGTTCCATCTGTGTAAATGTCCTCTCTGTATCGTTACCCAACAGAGCACCTCCTTAAAGTCTAATTCAGATTGTCACCTTCTCCAGGAACTGGTCTTAAAACTGTCCAAAACGATCTCACCTCCCCCTTTTCATGCCAGAAGCACCTCCTTCCAGTAGCTACACCATCGTCCTCCTTGACTGTGACCTGTGTACAACTATGTTCATACAATCTGCGTAAAGACTGGGAGAGCAGTATTTCCCTCTGCAGCCCCAGTGCCTAACTAAGCCCTGTACCTCCTAAACACTCTGCAAATGTTTACTGAATGAATGCCCTGCTCTTCATTTCACCTCAAATTAATAAACTCTGAAGCCCCGTGTGGCTGCTGGAACATTCTGACTTCTAATCTGGCACATTTTAGAGAGATCTTTTTTTTCTCCAATTGCAAATTCCATCTGCTCTTTTAATTAATGAAAATTCAGCCCTATGCAAATTTTTCTTCCGGGATCATCTTTTGTGAGTTACCTCTGGGAGCTTACTCATCAGCCCATTTTCTGAATCTGTGTGGGGAACAGTCTGGGAACTTGTTATTGGGCCTTTGAACTGAACAGCTCAAGTGAGTGAAATAAACAAACCTGCCACTTGGCATTAGGAATTTACAGCCCCAGGAGCTGCAAGATTTGACTTTATTGAGAGAGCTCTCCCTTAACCCCATCTTCCCCACTAAACTCCCACAGACCGGTACTGTTCGCCAACTACGATGTCTGAAAATACAACCATTTGGAAAAATCAGCTGTGTCCTCTAAAGCCTATAAAAATCTCTTCTGTACATTTGGACATTAAGTCAGGCCTGAAGCTTTTCTAATTGGAAGGACATCAGTAGCCCCAACTCTCACCTACAGCTGGGACAATGAACTTATTTCTTGGCTGAGAAAGTCGTCTTTATAATTCAGGAGCTCAGTGTCAAAAACACAGCTTGTTGTAGCAGCAAAAGCATAGACTTCAGATGCAAACAGACTTGGCTTCAAATCCTGGCTCCTTTGCTGACGAGCTGTGTGGCCCTGGGCAGGCTAATTAACCTCTCCGGACCTCAGGTTCCTCACACATAAAATAAGAGAGATGTAGAAACGTCGTGTGAATCTTCCGAGGATTAAATGTGAAGACAGGCAGGTAGCGAGGTCCCAATACAGGCCAGATTTCTTCTCCCTTTAGAAAGCAGGGCCATGGAGGAGAGTGCCCAGCTGGGTCCCCATGGCTCTGCTTTCCTGGAGACTAAGAACCTGGACGGGGCTGCCTCAGACAGTGTGAGGCAGAGAGCGGGGCCAGGAAGCCCAAGTAGAGCCTTTGAGGAGGCTCGGGTGAGTCTGTCAGGCATGGCGCCACGTGCAGGCAGAGACATCAGGGCTGGCAGAAAACTGCCTTGAACTTGGCCAGGTACAATGGCTCATGCCTGTAGTCCCAGCACTTTGGGAGGCTGAGGCAGATGAATCACCTAATGTCAGGAGTTCAAGACCAGCCTGGTCAACGTGGTAAAACCTTGTCTCTACTAAAAATACAAAAATTAGCCAGGCGTGGTGGCACGTGCCTGTAATCCCAGCTACTTGGGAGGTTGAGGCAGGAGAATCGCTTCAACCTGGGAGGCAGAGGTTGCAGTGAGCCAAGATCATGCCATTATACTCTAGCCCAGGTGACAAGAGTGAAACTCTGTCTCAAACAAAACAAAACAAAAACAAAAACTGTCTTGAACTTCTCCAGTGGTCCAGGATCTACACCCCTTGACATCAATTTGCTTTTTGGAAACAGCGTGAAAGCAGTCAGAACGAATCTGTAGGAATACGAGGAGGCTTCTAATGGGAGCTGCTGCCCTTACCTCGTGTCTCTCTTCTTGGCACTCCCCTGTGGGATGTCCCCCTCAGCCTCCACGTGCCCCTTCCAGCACGGCATTCTTGAGCCTTGGAATCTGGTTCTCTGCCTTCCTGCATCTTTCTTGGGGTATCCCGCCCACTTCCTTGGCTGTGCTGCATCTCAGTGCCGGCAGGTTCTCCATCCACATGTCCAGTCTGCATCATGCCACTCCACAAACCTACTGGTCTTGCTGTGTCCCCTACAGAGTGAGCACCACTCTGCTGCAAAATCCAGAGACCTGGGAAGTCGCCTTTGCCCCCATTCTCCATCCCATCAGTTGCTGAATCCCGCCCATTTGATCTCTCTTGACTCTCAACGCAGTGACTTCTTCGGTCAGATTTGCCCCAGCTCCAGATCCTTCCAGAAAGGGATCTCAGAAAGGTCGTCAACAAAAAAAGCCTTGTTGGAGTAAGTGTTCAGGCTCTCATGAAGACTACTTGTAAGTGAATCAATTCACTTATATGGATATCTGCTGGTATTTTTGCTAAAAAGGAGCTGCTATCATGGGAGGCCAGGTTGAGATGTACTTCAGAGCTTAGGTTTTGGAGTCACATTTACCTGGGTCTGACTCTTGCCAACAATGTCAACATGGGGAAGTCAGTCACCCAACCTCCTAACCCTCCATTTCCTTAACTCTAAAATGGAAAGAAATACTTGTGTCTATCCCATGTTTGAGGGCATTAGAAGAGGTTATAGGTTATAGTTAATGGGCCTATCTTCACGTTAAACTAAATTATAGGTGGAAAGCACTTAGCTCAGTGCCTGACATGTAGTCAATACTTAAAAGCAAGTTGCCTATTGTTTATACCATTGAGGGTATTTGTAGCCAAACTTTATTTATTCAATTTATTTGCAGCCAAACTTTATTTATTCAATTTATTTAATAAATGAAAGATTAACGACATGAGTAGTGGATTCTAGAGAGATGATGGTATAGATTTTGAATCTCCCCAAATCTGCATATAAAACAGAGCAAATAGATTGCTAAACCAAAAACCCATGCATGCATTTGCTACAAAAATAAGTTGTCTCCACAACCCTCAAAATACAGGTGGGTAGGAGCAAAACACCCACAGTGACAAGAAGTGCATGGTAGTGATTTCTACACAGAAACCAAGAGAAGCAGCAAAGCAGCATTCTATGGACCAGAAAACAAAGAACTCCAAGGTATTCAGCAGGTATTCACTGGGAAACACAGCTGACCACTCTGAGCACAGCAGCTGAAGCTGGTAGGAGTTTGCCCAGTCTAGTATCAGGGGCATTGAAAGGGCTCTCGATAAATTCTGAAGGAGGTGGAAGAATCGGGACATCAAAAGTCTATAATCCACCCAGTCACAAATCCTTCCAGGAAAAAGCCCCAAGGAAAAACTGTATGACGTGGAACCAAAATGCATCAGGACAAGGACCCCACAGACAAAGGAAAGAGGAACTCCAGATAAAAATGGGAGAGAACAAAGCCAGGAAACCTGGATAGCAAGCTGCCTTAGATGTTGACACTTCACAAAACAACACAAGAGATAGGTCTGTTAAGTTAGGAATGCGATCCTGAACCACACCATCTTCAAAAAGTTTAGAAAAACAAAGTTCACATAAAATGAGCAATTTCTACCCCTGTCTCTTGCTGGAGGCCCCTCAGCTGGCTCTATTTTGATCTCAAGTCCAAAGGTGGAATTTATCCTTCCAGGGAAATAGTCATATCTTTTTAAATCTGTAAGGAAGATAATAAGAAGGATATAGTGGATCCCCAAAACCCTAGTGTTCATGAAGATAGATTGGAATTTAGGTTTTGCCAAGGGCTCAGGGAGGTCTCTTCTTCCTCAGGCCATGTGGAATTCAAACCCTCCACCACGTCCAAACTAAGCCTCCTCCTCCACTCCAATACCCATGTGCAACTCTTAACTCCTCCAGGCGGTTTTAGGCGCTGTTTATGAGGTTGGGGAGGAAAGATTTTGGTTGTTTAATTCAATATACGGTGCCCTATAAGGCACAATCTGGCCAGAGGTAAGTGAAGCCAAACAGGGCATTTTCACTGCTGAATGACAGACAGCAGCACAGAGTTCAGCCAAGATGGTGGACTCCTCATCCCAGTGGTTAGTTTTCTGCAGCAAAAGTTGCACCTCTGGTTTGGTATCACCTATAAATGCTTCATCCAGTTATCAGATTCTATGCTTCCTAAGGCCTCCTTCTTCCATTTGAAAAAGGAAAATAAAAGGAAAACATTAAAAGCAGTAACCTTTGGAAGAAAGATATGGAGAAATTTGGGCTGTAAATGTGTGTGTACCTTTGTGCAGCACTGATTACATTTTCTAGCCTTAAACATGTATTTCTTATATTATTTGTAATGGTAAATGTGGATTATCTAGGCATAAAACTCATGCATATGATATATTAGTAATCATCAACAATTACTGAAACAAAAGAGCAACAGAAAAGTATCAAAGTCAAATTCCATACCAAGTTATTACAAGTAAAAGGAGACTGAAGAGCAGAATAACACCACTGCAATGCAAACACACAGAAAGATGTGCTGATAAAACAGAACGAACCTATAGACTACGTTTCAAAGGAGTTAAAAGACACAGTGATGGGTTGTTTCATTCACGGTTCCCCCATGCATCAGCCTTCTGATACCCATGCTCCATGCAGTTCCCTTCCACGTGGTTGGCTATGTGACTTGCCTTGACCAACCGAACATCAGGAAATGTGAAGCAGGCAGAGTCCTGATAAGCATGGGGGAACTGGCTCTACCATCTTGAAACTGCATGTGAGGAAGTTCACTCTAGCCACTTCGATGATGAAAGACCACATAGAGAAAGAGTGATATGTTCATCTCAGCTGTCCTAGCTGAACCCAGCTCCCAGCTGACCTACCAGCTGAATGCGTTTTCAATGAGTGAACCCAGCTAAACCCGAAGAGAAAACACTTGGTCAACCAAACGAATTGCGAGAAATAATATTGTGATTGTCCTAAACCACTATGTTTTGCCACAGTTTGTTACACAGCAATTGATAACAATATAGATATTCAGAATTAACACGTAATAAAAGCATTAACAGAATTATATAAGACATGAAAAACAACATAAATTAGAATAAAAAACTCAGAAATCAGGTGAGAGAACTTAGGGAGAAAGAAATCAAGGGCAAATGATTTCAGAAATGAAGACTTCACTAGAAAATGCACGAAACAAATAAACACAATAGATAATGCCTTGGGAGAAAGAGAAATATAACAATGAGAACATTTTTAAAGAAATGCAGGAAGAGGTAGTAAAGATTTGAGAGACAGTGAGAAATGTTGAAGATTGGCAAAGAAGATCCAGCATTCAGATAAGAGGCATCCATAACCAAGAAAATAAAAGCAAGAGAACAGAATGCATACTAAAAACGATAATTCCATAAAAATTTCTTTTAAAAAATCATTTTCTCCCATTCTGTAGGTTGCCTGTTCACTCTGATGGTAGTTTCTTTTGCTGTGCAGAAGCTCTTTAGTTTAATTAGATCCCATTTGTCAATTTTGGCTTTTGCTGCCGTTGCTACAGAATGGGAGAAAATTTTTGCAATCTACACATCTGACAAAGGGCTAATATCCAGAACCTACAAAGAACTCAAACAAATTTACAAGAAAAAAACAAACAACCCCATCAAAAAGTGGGCAAAGGATATGAACAGACATTTCTCAAAAGAAGACATTCATACAGCCAACAGACACGTGAAAAAATGCTCATCATCACTGGCCATCAGAGAAATGCAAATCAAAACCACAATGAGATACCATCTCACACCAGTTAGAATGGCGATCATTAAAAAGTCAGGAAACAACATAGGAACACTTTTACACTGTTGGTGGGATTGTAAACTAGTTCAACCATTATGGGAAACAGTATGGCGATTCCTCAAGGATCTAGAACTAGATGTACCATATGACCCAGCCATCCCATTACTGGGTATATACCCAAAGGATTATAAATCATGCTGCTATAAAGACACATGCACACGTATGTTTACTGCGGCACTATTCACAATAGCAAAGACTTGGAATCAACCCAAATGTCCATCAGTGACAGACTGGATTAAGAAAATGTGGCACATATACACCATGGAATACTATGTAGCCATAAAAAAGGATGAGTTTGTGTCCTTTGTAGGGACATGGATGCAGCTGGAAACCATCATTCTTAGCAAACTATCACAAGAACAGAAAACCAAACACCACATGTTCTCACTCATAGGTGGGAACTGAACAATGAGATCACTTGGACTCGGGAAGGGGAACATCACACACCAGGGCCTATCATGGGGAGGGGGGAGGGGGGAGGGATTGCATTGGGAGTTATACCTGATGTAAATGACGAGTTGATGGGTGCTGACGAGTTGATGGGTGCAGCACAGCAACATGGCACAAGTATACATATGTAACAAACCTGCACGTTATACACATGTACCCTAGAACTTAAAGTATAATAATAAAAAATAATTTAAAAAAAAATCATTTAAAACTGCACATTGAAAGAGCACCATGTGCCGAAGAATACAGACCCAGAATGGCCACCACCAAGTTAAATTCTGGAAAACACTGAACGTAAATGGAAAAGAAAATACTTGTTTTGTTTGCCACCCTCTCAAGCCTGAGCCATGGCTCTCTGGCTGAGCAGGAGTTCTCTAGACAAACCAAGAGGGGAGGGGTTGTCTAGCAGAGGAGACAGCTTGGAAAAGGTCCAAAGCTTCGAGAGAGCATTGTATCTACTGGGAACTGTGGAGCCTCATGGGAGCATGGGAAGAGGGTGTGTGGCAGCGGGCAGTGGCAGATGAAACAAGAGAAGGATGCTGAGTCTTAGGCATTGAGCCTGATCACATGAAAAGAAGGGGCCTGGAACACTCACCCATGTAGGGCTTGGTGCCAGCCATGGAGGAAGCCCTTTCTGCTCCTTTCACTACCGTCGCTATGTTGAAGTCTGTAATGTGAACATGTCCTGCAAATACAGAAACAGAAACTCCAGTTAGCACGGGCTGCAGGCAGCTGGGTTATTTAAAGCTGTGGTTTGCAAGGTGGGATACCGGGAAGAAAACATTAGAACTTCTATTTATAATACTATCTTATCTGATACTTTACAAATGTTTATTTTGTGTGCATGTTTCAGAAAGTAAATTCATTTGGTAACATGCATATTATTTTTACCTAAATATATTGAGGGGCAGGATACATTTTTTTATGGATTAAAAGTTTGGAGACACTGATGTGGAGAATTAAAGCTCGTGGAAAGAAATGAGACAGGTCACTCTAGATACCATCTCTCAGGAAAACTGTAGGTGGGCAGGGGTGGGTGAAGGATTCTCCCACCCAGAGGACACTGCTTGTTCTGCTGTTTGTCCGCTATGGTTACTGGAGACCTTAGTACTGTAGTTGATGAATTTAGTAGGGAGAAGAGACCACCTTTCATCCAGGCTGAAGTGATGGCAGCAGATGGGCATGGATAGGCTGGGTGTACCTACAAAGTAGGTGTTCAAGAAACATGACAAGGAAGGTAGAGGGAAAGAGAAGGAGGGAAGGAAACTCAGTGATGTGCAGGTAAAGGAGGGAAAAAGAAGAGAAGGAAGGAAGGGGACAGGGAGGAAGAAAACACCCAAATGGTCAGTACTTGTTTTCTGGGAAATTTTGGTCAGTACTTGCTTTTTGGGGAATTTGGTACACATACGACTCCAGCTCAGAGAGCCTTGGATAATAATTATAACTGCAATTACATTTCTCTCTATTTGTCTGTCATCATATCATGTGAAAATGGCTGGTTGGATTTTCACCAAACCTGACAGTGGTATTTGGGATGTGGGACTGAAATGCATAGATGGGTGGCACATGCAAAATTGACTCTGAGGGACTTGGAAGGCATCAGCAAGAGATGGGAAAACACATTTTGGAGCAGGTGCGTTGAGGCATGCTGAGAAGCCCATGGGACTACACATGGGAGGGGTATGCCCGATGTGATCAGCTACAGTGGACAAAAAAGGCACCAGCAGTGTAACATACAACCCTCTAATCTTAGACTGAACTGCCAGCACTGACATGTGAGCAAGCTGCTCAGCCAGCTATCTGTCCAGTGATCCTAGGTGAGATGCAGCAGCAAGGCGCATCAGTGAGGATTCAGTGAGGATCCATAATCCTCTCAGGTACTTGTGAATGAAGCTTAAGGCATCCAGCCAGGTCTTTGCTGGGAGGCACAGTATTCCTACATAGGTAACATTTCTAGAACATACCCTGGCTGCTTTAGACTCTGGGGCTTCCTCAGGCCCCTCCCTGTGGCTGCAATGGGTGTGTCTCCATTCAACCATCCATGGTCCCGTCTGAAAAGTAGCAGTGTGTAGTAGTAGTTGGGTGCACACACTCTGAGCCAGACTGCCTTGGTTTGGGCCTCAGCTTTGTTGGGAGTAGCTGTATAACCTCGGGCAAATAACTTAATCTCCCTGGGCTTGCGTTTCCTCACCTATAAAATGGGGATGATGATGATAATAAAATACCCATCTCAGAAGGCTGTTGCAAAAATCAGGGAGTTTATACGCATGAAACGGTTAGAGTGAGGCTGACATGCAGGAAGTAGGGAAGCTTCTCATAAGTGTTTGCTCTTAGCATTATTATCCTGCCAAGGAGTGACTCAAAACCCATCTTCTCCGGCGAGGACTAGTCTATCCCCTGCACCCTCCTATTCCCTTATTTCTAATACCAACAAGAAAGAAAACTCATTACTGTTTTGCGCTTTGAGGCATGTGAAGGTGAGTGTATGCTGTGGTCATTGCTGTGCCCTACACCCACATAGTTCCACACACGGTGGCACACGTCAGCATTGCAAGAGGATTATGAAGCCTTCAAATATGGCTTTTGTTTGGTTTGTTGCACCTTCCCCCTCTTTCAAAAGTTTGGTATTTTCATTATGAAAGTGATGCCAGCTCATTAAAATAAGTGAAAGAATACAGACATGTTTTTGGGTTACCCCTTTAAGCCCCTCAATGTCTCTCCCACCCCCATGTAATCAATCACACAATTCATCTGGCTCCTCCCTGATTTCTCTTGGCTTATGCAAATGCATATCCATATATATGGGGGCTTTGGTTTGTTCTTGCAATAATGAGATCATACTTCATGGGTCACACTAAAAGTTACTTTTGAATTTAGCCATGTATCATGGAGTGTGCCTAAGAATGTACACCCACAATGCCCCCCAATGTCCCCCAAACTAGTATACATAGGTCTACCTATGACATCCACAATCCTTTATCCTCCATTCTAAGTCCAGTTTTTTCCACAATTATTTTGGTGATAAGATTTGACCTGAAACATTCTTTTTCAGTTTCATTTATTCCATTTTGGATGAATGGAATAAATTATTCCAATAAATTTATCCATATAAATTTATTTGTTGGATAAATATCCAATAAAATCAAGTATTAACGTATTTGATTACAAGGTGTTCCCACAAACCTGTATGGAGTATTACATAGTATAAAAATATATTATTTAAGATATTATTACATATTATGTTAAGCATGTTATTTTATATTATTATCATATATATTATCTAATATAAGTGAATTTCTACTTCTGAAAAAAATTCTGAATTATGAAAACATATCTGCCCCAAGGGTTTCAGATAAAAAGCCATGGACCTATAGTTACACAGTATTCCATAGTATGTTTGTATCATACAATGTATCATTTATCCAGCAATTCCCTACTATGGGTATTCATGTTGTTTCCAACTTTGCTTGCTTAATTGTTTGTCTTGTTACTATAGAATACATGACAAGAATTCCTGAATACATCTTTATACATTAGTACTTTTATTTTGACTGAATAAATCCCCAGAAGTGGGATTGCTGACTTCAGGGGTATGCATATTATGTTCTAAAAAGCCATAATTGATGGCACTATAAACAGAATAAGGGGATGTATATTTCTCTGCACTTTGCCAGCACTCGTTGTTATCAGTGATTTCATGTTTTGCAAATTATATGGTGAGAAATGTTATCTCGCTGCAGAGGAGGCTGTCCGTTTCCCATGTGATCAGCCTCTCGGAACCTTGGTCAGTTTTCACTGGGAGCTCCTTGTCTTCAAGATACATTTGCCCTTTTCTCTGCTATGTGTGTTGCAAATATTTTCTCCTAGCCTATTGTTTGTGTTTTGACTTTGTTTATAGTGCCTTTTGCTATAAGGAAGTTTTAAAAATGCAAATAATATGTTAATTTTAAGTGTTATTTCTCTTGTAATTTTCCAATTTTCAGGAGCTACTCAGAATGATATCCTTTGTCTTTGGACAGTGTCATGCGTGGATATGATTCCCTAGAACTGCAGAAGCTATTTGTGACCACAAGGAAAAACAGTATAAAGATGTAGGCTGTCCATGGAGAAGGTAAAGCTTCAAGCATAGCAGAGAAATGGTGCCAGAGCCTGATCAAACCCTGCCTGAAGCCTCATTCCGCTGAACTTCAGCTAAAAAATACCCTTTACTATTTAGGACTGTTTAAGTTGGGCTCTTTGTTCCTTTCCACTGGTGGTATCCCAACTGATGCAGACACTTAATGGCTATGTGACTTAGACAGGTTATTTAAGCTCTGAAAGCCTCAGATTCCTCATCTGTAAGAAGAGGCTAATATTAATAGGGGCCTTGTGGGGTAGTTATAGGGCTAAACAGGATGGTTAGGGACTGAGAACATGACATTTGAGCAAAGATCTGAAGAAGAGGAAAGCAAGCTGTCAACACAGTTTCAAAACTCTGGAGGAAGAGGGCAGCTGGTGGAGGGGACTGTCAGCACACAAGGGCCAGCAAAGATGCCAGGGAGAAAAAGAGAGGCAGTGGGAAAGGAGCTCAGGAAGGGAAGGGAAAAATGTGTCAGGCCTTCTGGGCTGAGAGAGGATGGTGGCTTTTACTCCACGTGAGAGGGTTTCAATATGATCGGACTCAATTTTGAATACTCTTTCAGCTGCTGTGAATGGATTACAGGGGCAAGGACCAAAGCAGGGAAACTCATAAAGAGGGGGAAAAATGCAACCCCTGGTTCCTTTAAGCCACTGTTATTTAGGGTTAATAACTGGTGTGGGATCGATGTCAAGTCTCATCTTAATCCTTCAAGTGGTCCTGAAGGGAGGGTATTACTATCCTTGTCTTTACAGAAGAATAACCTGAGGTTCCAGTCACTAGTGTCAGGACCAAGGTCTCAAGGCTGATATGTGCTGAAGCCAGAGTGGGGCTTTTCCCCCTGTCCCACTCTCCTCCTACAGAGCTGGGTCCTCACCTTGTTACCTCCTGGCCTTCAGGGATGCTCTGGAAGAGACGTGCTGTTTTCACCCAGGAATTCAGGCACAGTGGGCAACATCCTGCATGACAGACAGCAGGATTCCACTCCTGCTTTCCCCTGGCTGTGCTAATTGACGAGCTGTGACTTCCCAGTGGGCCTCATCTAATGGGCGACTGAAGATGTAGGAAACTGAAAATCAGTGCCCAACAAGATTTCCTATGAGTTCCTTCTCAGGAGAATGAAAGTTTACTATAAAATGTGAAAATATGAACTGGTTTACTTTCCATAAACTGAAAACATCCAAAAATCAAAGAGAAGGAGACCAGGACATTGTGTATGACCCATTAATACAAGTGCTAATAGTGTATCAATAATCAATAATCATGCTCCCAGGCCTGTTTACGTACCCTGTACTCCAGACATGCATCTCTCCTTTCTTTGAACACATGGAAATGCATCTCATCTCCAAGCCTTTGACACCCCTTGGAATGTTCTTCCCTCTTGACTTCCTGGTAGATTTCCACTAATTCTTCAAAACTGACCCCAGAATTTACACCATTGATAGACTAGTGATAGAATTTACACTATTGATTTTCTACTCTAGTTTTTGTGCTCATACCAGGAAATGCACTACCACAGAGAGTGGTATCGCTAAGTCTTAGTTTGGGTTGCTACAACAAAATGCCCTTAACTGGGTGAGTTAAACAACAGACATTTGTTTCCCACAGTTCTGAAGGCCAGTAGTCTGAGATCAGGGTGCCAGCATGGTTGGGTTCTTGGTGAGGACTCCTGCTACGGTTTAAATGTATTTGTCAAAATTCATATGTTGAAACTTAATCACCGATGTGATAAGTTACAGTCCTGCCTCAGTATTCACATGGGGAACTGATTCCAGGACACCTCAGGAATACCTTAATCTGTGGACCTCAAGCCTCTTAAATAAAATGCCTTAGTACTTCATTTAACCTGCATACAACCTTCCACATACTTTAAATCATCTCTGGATTAATGATAATGCCTAATACAATGGAAAGACTATGCAAGTAGCTATTTTTAGTTACATATATTGTTTGTATTTATATTATTTTTTATTGTTGTATTGTTATTTTTTGTCTGCTACAAAATTATTTTTGACAATTTTTTATCCACGGTTGGTTGAATTGAACCCATGGATACAGAGGGCCAACCACATTAAGAGATGCGGCCCTGGCCAGGCGGTGGCTCACGCCTGTAATCCCAGCACTTTGGGAGGCCGAGGCAGGTGGATCACAAGGTCAGGAGATGGAGACCATCCCGGTGAACATGGTGAAACCCCATCTCTACTAAAAATACAAAAAATTAGCCAGGCATAGTGGCAGGCGCCTGTAGTCCCAGCTACTTGGGAGGCTGAGGCAGGAGAATGGCTCCCACATGAACCTGGGAGGCGGAGCTTGCAGTAAGCCGAGATCGCACCACTGCACTTCAGCCTGGACGATAAGAGTGAGACTCCGGCTCAAAAAAAAAAAAAAAAAAAAAAAAAAAAAAAAGAGATGGGGCTCTTAGGAGGTGATTGGATTATTCACCTCATGAAACAGGCCTCACATTGCATTCACTGTTTTGATCTTCCATCTTCTGCCATGTGAGGACACAACTACAAGATATCAACTCGGAAGCTGAGAGCAGCCCTCACCAGACACTGAATCTGCCCATGATCTTGAACTTCCCAGCCTCCAGAACTGTGAGAAATAAATTTCTATTATTTGTAAACAACCCAGAAATGAAAGAGACCTTGGGGCAGTCGAATCCTATCACCTTTCTTCATTCCTTATTGTTTGTAGGGATATCGTAATAGTCACAGGAGTACAGACAACATTCCATTTTAACTCTTGACTTTTAAGACTCCAGCAACCTGATGGAATAACTCCACGTGGTGTTTATCAAAGGAATTTGAGCCTGGCTGTAGCCTAGTATGGCTGTCTTACTGGGACCTCCAAGGCCACAGCCTGGGAGAATAGAACATCTGCTTGTAGGGGCAGGCCTTGCTCCTTTTGTGAACACTTTTATGGATGCCATGCTTCCCTAGAAATTCCTGGGAGTGGGTGCAAATATAGCTCCCTCTAGAGGAAGGAAGACCGAGAGTTAGGATGAAAGGGAATCTACAAGCAGTCATCTCCTTTCAAGTATTCTCTGGCTTGTTTCACTTTCATCATTCTTGAATTTGGAATAAGTCTCAGGTGAACATCTGTCCCCATCTCAGCTGGTTTATAGGACCCAAATTATGCCTAAGCCAGAGGTCAAAGTGGGGTTGCTTCAAAGAAGCAGCGGAAGCCCAAAAGAGATGAGAATCAGGGCTGTGGGCCCTGCAGCTCCCTCCCCTGGTAGGCTCCGGCCATTTCCAGCAACCCTGGCTCTCTGCTAATAATAATTGCACTTTGGAGCTGTGGGCACTGATTGTAACACTGGCTGCCGCTGCTGGACACAGGATCAAACATTCTGGGCACCACATAGAACTATTCTTTTCTTCCCATTTATCTTCATGGAGATCACAGCAAACTTATCACAGGACAATGGCAAAAGGGAAAAAGAAACCCAATCAAATTCCATGGTACTAGCTTATCCAAGCTTCTTTTGGCTTATGACGGTAGGAAGACTATGTTTTCGGCACGTGTCTTTGCCTGATAAAGAATAAAATGAGCCTTTGATTTTTTTTTTTTCTGTTCCATTTAATTTGGCTTCCTTCTGTACCTTGGTCGTGGGGTGGGAATGCAGGGCCTTAAAAAAATCATCTGTCTGCTCCAGGCTGCTCCCATGCACAGGTGAAGAATGGAAAACAACCAGTGACAAGAAATGCAACATTTCTGGGCTTTACTGAACTCCTTCGCTGAGATTTGGGAGGGACACTTCCATCCCCAGCTAATTCCGGTGCCCCCATGCCCTTTGATTCCATAAAAGCTGCCAGGCATGTGCCCCCAGTTTGAGCTGATGCTGCATGGAAAGCACCCAGTCCAAGGCTTTTGAGAGAGCTCAGAAATTTTTAGTTTTATTCCACCATTTCTCTAGGTCCATGGTTCTTAATGTCAAGCCAGTAGCTTTTGACGTTCATTAGGGCTGCAGAGCCAAGGCTCCCTAATACACTTCCTTTCTATCTCACTGTAGTGAGCGTGTGATTTTATGAATCATATTAATCACAATTAGTAACATTTTGGAGAAGTTTTTGCAACACTTCCCCTATTATGATGTGCTCCTTGCAATGACTCCAGGAGGTGCCATGCTGGACACTAGATTCTCACACTTAGCATCCTCTCCCACTCCTTTCTTTGCTACCTCCTGTATCACAAGAGCCAGAAGGGGGAAATGCATTTTCTAACTCTCTTGCAGCAAGGGTTCTGGCCGAGATTTCGATTCTGCTGATGAGATGCACTCAGGTGAGAATTTGTGAAAGCCAAACAGAGGCCAACTTTTTGGGGCAGAGCAATCTCAATAGATGAAGGAGTTTGCTGGGGTAGGGCCTGTCTGAACATTGTCTAGTCATGCCATCCACGGTGTAAACAGTTGAGAAAGTGACTCTCTCATCCAAGCTCCTGGAGCCAGAATTCAAGCCCCAGGTAGGTTTCACTCTAAGCCCTCTTGTCTTCCTACTTCTTTAAGCCATTGTCTTTTGGGGGCAATGAAGCTCCGACAGGCAAAATGAACTGAGAATAGGCAGCTGCCCAGGGATGGCACTGCCTCCACCCTGGGTCATGGGGTGGCAAGACCACTGCGTCCCCTACTCTGCTCCTAACTCATTCCATCATATGGGGCTCTTTTCCAGACAGGTGTGCCTCATGGAGCCAGGGGCTAGGTCACATGTTTCTCCAGATCAGTATCAAATACTGTCCTGGGAACAGTGGATAATTAAGATTATTCTTACCAGGCCAAGCTGGAATTGGACCCAGTGGTAGCAGGAATATAGGAGGGAAGGACTGTCCTTCACTTTCAATTTCCATGAGAAGGATGCATTAGTTTGTTCTCACATTGCTATAAAGGGATACCTGAGACTAGGTAATTTATAAACAAAAGAGGTATCATTGGTGGCTCATGGTTCTACAGGCTGTGCAGCAAGCATAGTGGCAACTCCTTGGCTTCTGGAGAGGCCTCAGAAAATGTACAATCATGATGGAAGGCAAAGGGGAGGCAGAAAAGTCACACGGATGAAGGAGGAGGAGGAGGGAGAGTGGGAAGGTGCTACACACTTTTAAACAACCAGAACTCACAAGAACTCACTCATTCATGAGAACACCCCCAGGATCTCATCACCTCCCACCAGGTCCCACCTCCAACACTGGAGATTACAATTTGACATGAGATTTGGGTGAGGACACAGATCCAAACCATATCAGAATGATTTGTCCTAAGTACCTTATTAGCTTCTTTCCACTCCTTCATTCCCTATCTTAGTCCATTTGGGCTGCTGTAACAGAATGTCATAGACTGATTAACAACAGACATGTGTTTCTCACAGTTCTGGAGGCTAGTCCAAGATGAAGGCCCTGACAGATTTGGTGTCTGTGATGGGCCTGCTTCCTGGTTCAGAGGTGGGAACTTCTTGCTGTGTTTTCACATGGTGGAAGGGGTGAGGGAACTTTCTGGGGTCCTTTTAATAAGGGCACTAATCCCATTCATGAAGGTTCCACCCTCACGACCTAATCACCTCTCAAAGGCCTCTGATATGGTTTAGGTCTGTGTCTTCACCCAGATCTCATGTAATCACCAGTGTTGGAAGAGGGACCTGGTGGGAGGTGATTGGATCATAGGGTTGGATTTTCCCCTTGCTGTTTTTGTACTAGTGAGTGAGTTCTCACAAGATCTGACTGTTTATAAAAGTATGTGGTACTTCCCCCACCCCCCAAACTCCTGCCAGTCATATGAAGTCTTGCTTGCTTCCCCTTCTGCTTCCACCATGACTATAAGTTCCCTGAGGCCTCCCCAGCCATGACTCCTGTACAGCCTATGGAACTGTGAGTCAATTAAACCTCTTCTTCATAAATTACTCAGTCTCAGGTAGTTCTTTATAGCAGTGTGACAACAAACTAATATAGAAAATTGGTACCAGGAGTGAGGCATTGCTATAAAGACTCCTGAAAATGTGTAAGTGACTTTGGAACTGGGTAACTGGCAGAGGCTGGAAGAGTGTGGAGGTCTCAGATGAAGACATGAAGATGAGGGAAAGTTTGAAACTTACCAGAGACTTGTTAAATTGTGACCAAAATGCACAGTGATATGAACAATGAAGTCCAGGCTGAGGTGGTGTCAGATGGAGATGAGGAACCTATTGGGAAGTGGAGCAAAGGTCACTTTGCTTATGCATTAGCAAAGAGGTTGGAGGCCCTAGAGATATGTGGAATTTTGAACTTGAGAGTGATGATTTAAGGCATCTGGTAGAAGAGAGTGATGATTTAGGGCATCTGGTAGAAGAAACTACTAAGCAGCAAGATGTTCAAGATGTGGTCTGGCTGCCTCTAACAGCCTATGCTTATATTCATGAGTAAAAAAATTGACCTGGAAGTGGAACTTGTATTTAAAAGGGAGGCAGAATGTAAAAGTTTGGAAAATGCAGCCTGGCCACGTGGTAGAAATGAAAAATCCATTTTCTTGGGAGGAATTCAAGCTGGCTGCAGAAATTTGCATAAGTAAAAAGGAGTCGAATGTTAATAGCCAAGACAATGGGGAAAATGCCTCAAAGGCATTCTAGAGACCTTTGCAGCAGCCCCTCCCATCAGAGGCCTGGAGGCCTAAAAGGAAAAACTAGTTTTGCTGCCAGCTCCAGGGCCCTGCTGCCCTGCCTAACTTTGAGACACTGCTCCCTGCATCCCAGCCACTCCAGCTCCAGCCATGGCTAAAAGGCCCCAGATACATCTCAGGCTGCTGCTCCAGAGGGTGCAAGCCATAAGCCTTGGCAGTTTCCATGTGGTGTTAAACCTGTGGGTGTGCTGAGGGTAAGAGTTGAGGCTTGAGAGCCTCAACCTAGATTTAAGAGGATGTATGGAAATGTCTGGATGTCCAGGTAGAAGTCTGCTGCAGGGGTGGAGCCCTCATCAAGAACTTCCACTAGGGAAGTGTGAAGGAGAAAAGTGGGGTTGGAGCCCCCATACGGAGTCCCCACTGAGGCACTGCCTAATGGAGCTGTGAGAAGAGGGCCATCATTCTCCAGACCCCAGAATGATATATCCTCCATAGCTTGCACTGTGTACCTAGAAAAGCCACAGGCACTCAATGCCAACCTGTGAAAGCAGCTGAGGGGGCTGTACCCTGCAGAGCAACAGAACCAGAGATGCCCAAGGCCTTGGGAACCCACCCCTTGCATCAATGTGACCTGGATGTGAGACATGGAGTCAAAGGAGATTATTTTTGAGCTTTAAGCTTTAATGACTTTCCTGCTGGGTTTTGGACTTGCATGAAGCCCCTTTGTTTTAGCTGATTTCTCCCTTTTGGAACAGTTATACTTACTCAATGCCTGTAATGCCCATTGTATCTTGGAAGTAACTAACCGGTTTTTTATTTTACAGGCTCATAGGTGGAAGGGACTGGTCTTATCTCAGATGAGACTCTGGACTTTCAAGTTAATGCTGGAATGAGTTAAGACTTTGGGGGACTGTTGGGAAGGCATGATTGTATTTTGAAATGTGAGAAGAACATGATATTTGGGAGGGGCTGGAGGTGAAATAATATGGTTTGTCTGTGTTCCTGCCCAAATCTCATGTCTAATTGTAATCCTCAGTGTTGGAAGAGGGGCCTGGTAGGAGGCAATTGGATCATAACAGTGGATTTCCCCTTTGCTGTTCTTGTAATAATGAATTAGTTTTTACAAGATCTGGTTGTTTATAAAAGTGTGTAGCACTTCCCCCAACTCCTGCCAGCCATGTGAAGATGTGCTTGCTTCCCCTTCACCTCCTGCCACGATTATAAGTTTCCTGAGGTCTCCCTAGACATGCTTCCTGAACAGCCTGTGGAATTGTGAGTCAATTAAACCTCTTTTCTTCATAAATTACCCAGTCTCAGGTAGTTCTTCATAGCAGTGTGAGAATGGACTAACACAGCTCCACCTCCTAACACCATCACCTTGGGGATTAGGGTTTCAACCTTTGAATTTTGGGGGGACACAAACATTCAGGCCATAGCACCCCCCCACCAAGGGAGGTGCAGTGATTATGTGAAGGGTGAATTTAGGGTGAGCAAACTGGCCCTACTTAGCTTGGCTCTACCCAGGTTCCTCTTACCAGGAATGGGACCTCTCTCCTGGTCCTCCAAGCTCTTGGTCTGACTTGGGCAGTCCCTCACTCCATACTGGGTGGGTGGGGGGACTTGGTGGTGAATCTGTCTCTGTCTGGGTCCCTTATTAGGGAAGCCCTTACTAGCCTTTCTCAGGGATGTGGGTGATATCTTGGTCTCTGTCTGTTACTTGTTTTATTTCTTATTGTTAAAATCCCACACAGAGAAGACAGGGGTGTTATGAATTGAATTGTGTCCCTTTTCCCCCCAAAATTCACATACCGAAGTCCAAATTCCAAGTACCACAGAATGTGGCCTTATCTGGAAATAGTGTCATCACAGATGTCATTCATTACAATGAAGTCATATTGAAATGGGGTGGGCCCCAAATCCAGTATGACTGGTGTCCTTATCAAAAGGAGAAATTTGGATGCTGACATGCACACAAGGAGAAAGCCATGTGAAGAGCAGAGTTATGCTGCCACAAGTCAAGAAGCTGCCAGAACTAGAAGGCGGCCCTGGAGCAGAGCCTTCCCCACCCACTTCAGAGGAAGCAGGGTCATGCTGACACCATGATCCTGAACTTTCAGCCTCTAGAACTGTGAGACAATATTGTTTTTGCTGCTTAAGCCTGTTAGTTGTGGGGCTTTATTATGGTAGCCCTAGAAAATACAGAGGCTATTTGCTGGCATCCTCAGTGTCTCATGTACCATGTCTTCAGGACTTTAACACCCTCCCTTGGCACAGTGCTGCAGCAGAAGCCCCGTTTCTGGCAGCTCACTGGAAAGAATCTTACTACAATCTTCCTCAGGAGATGCAGAACAGCTTTAAAGTGCATTACTATGTGCTTATTCTTACAGTCTTGGGACCCACATGGTTCCAAGATATCCACCATTGGCTCCTCAAGCTTAACAGAAACAATCTCAGCCTTCCAACTTGTATGAGTGGCTTCCTCTCTCTTTCTTCTCAACTGCTACAATCCCCATGTCTGATGTTTCATAAACAGTACATGCCCAATTTTTTAGTTTCCTGAAGTCTCTTCCTCCTGGCATGCTGGGGGTAGCACATACAATGTTTTGACAAGAGAAAAGGGGGTGTCAACATGGCTGGCCATGGCCATTTTGGGGAGCACTCATCACATTTATCAACAAATATGTTAGCAACAGATGGGGAGGCAATTCTTTGAAACGAGTGCAGTTAGTGAGTGTTATAAAATACAGTACATTAATAGAAAATTTGAGGTACAATAAGGCTACCAGATCAGGAGATGACTGATAGTTTGTTACAGTTCCCAAGAATGGGGGCAGGCCACGTCATGGGCAGGGGAGACAGGGAAGCATCAGGGCCGCTCAGGAGGATGGGGAGTGGGGAAATGTGGGCCAGAGCCTTTATTGTGGTTTCCATGGGAAGGAATGGGTGAGGCAAGGTTAGCAGGCTTAGGATTGACTAGTCTGAGTAATTTCAGTGGACTCTGGGTTCTAGGGGCTGTCTCTAGTTTTCTGGTACCTGGGGGAATTAGGGGAGGTGAGGAGGGGCCTGGAACATAAAATTCCTAGGACAGCAGATAAAGAAGGTGTTGGGGGTATGACTCTGGATTGGTTGGTTGGCATCTGAAACGCATGCCTTAGGGCAAGTTGTTTACCAGCTCTAGGATTGGCCAGCCCTGGGCAGGGCAGTCAATCAGTTTAGCAAGGCTCCAGAGGTCAAACCTTCAGAATACAGAAAATACAAGACATGGATCATTCAATAAAGAAAACAAATCCACTCTGACCACATGGCTGCTGCGTTGCCAGCTGCTGAAGATCCAGATCAGGTTTCTGAACCCCACTGTGCTCATCCCACAGTCACAAGAAATGAGTGTGTACCTCTGAAATGCCATCCCTCAAAGGCTCTACTGACCTCCGGTATAATTCAGGATCCAATGTACATGTCCCTTCCTCCAGGAAGCCCTCCTGCACTACTCTCCTGGTCTCAGTGACCTGCTGGCCACAGCCCCATGCTTGCTCTGTCCTGGCCTTGACCCCAGTGGGTCATCATCAACTGTTTACATTTCCACTCCTCCCACAGCCTTGGCTGCAGATTAGATCCACCTGGGAACAGTAAAAGATCCCACTACTCAGCACTCTGAATCAAATGAGAACTTCTGGAGGTGGAGCCTTGGGACCCAGGTGATGTGCCACCAGGACAGAGAACAGCCACCCCAGACCATGAGGTCCTCGGCCACAGGGACTCTGCCTCCTGTGGTCACTGGGCACAATGCCTGGCCATGGCAGGTTTGCAACAAGCAAACCACTTCCCAGATACAGAAGAGGACGAGGACTACATTCTTCATTGTCATCATCAATGATCTTTGAACCAGGGCCCTCAGTGGCACTTAAGGGCAAAATACAGCCTCTTTCCTTCTGTCTCTCACTCTTCTCTCCTTGCCCACCTTTGGGGAAGTCCAGCTCCTGTGTGGAAAGCACTAGCCCACCTGCCTGTGTATGTGGCTCCATCCATTCCATTTCCACTGGCCTCTTCCATCACCCTCGTGGTAGAAAACTGCATTAATGGCCTCAATTCTTCACCCCTCTCTGGATCACCCCATTGCCATGTGCCTTTGCAGTGTCCTCTCCCTCAGACTCTAGGTTTGGCCAAGTGACTTGCTTTGTCTCCTGCACTGGTGGCAAACACGACACAGGTGGAGGTTTGAGTGGTTGGGCTCTCCTGCTCTTGCTGCTGCTATGGCCATGAGCAGACCATGCAGATGAACTTGCAGGGGATGAGCTCAAGGAGCAGGGCTGAGTCACCTGGCCAGCCAGCCAAGGCCAGAGGGGATCGCCTGACAGCCAGTTGAGCCTCAGACATTGGAGTGGGTTTAGCCAACATCAACAGCACTGCCTACCCAACCTTGGTCTTAGGAGCAAGCCCAGCCAAGATCAGCCCAGCCCAGCCTAGAGTCTCTCAACCCCAGGATACTGTGAGCTAAATGGATGTTTTTTGTTTATGCCATTTAAGCTATGTGGTTATTCATTACTCAGCTTTATTGTACCAACAGAAAATTAATTCAGTTGCTTCTCCCTTCCTCTATGTCTTTAAATTCCCCATTGTCTTGATCTCACGATCCTCAGCCTAAAATGAACTCAGCTCTTTTCCCTGCCTTGTTCTGAGGTGCTGTATCTTCTTTCACTCTACTTTACCTCAATGCATGGTCTCTCTCTGCTTTTGCAGCTGGCTCAAAAACTCAAATCTCTGAGCAGAATTAAAATGTCCATTCTAAGACATAAAACCCTGAAAGATCAGAAAGCAAGGAAGACACTAGGGGAGCAGAGAAGCTTGTGAGAGATGCTTGGATTTTGTGTAACTAGCAGATCTTAGACATCATTAACAAAATAGTAATGCATTTGTTTAATTATGTTTATATTTCATTTGAAACACAACTGACCAACTTGTTCTCTGAGAAAGTATTTAATGCAACCAGTGATGGAACTCTTGAAATAGCAATACACAGTTATTGGTTTGTGAAAGGTTTTGTCATGTAGTTTACAAAAGGTGCAAGTAGATGCCACCACAAATGGGGTGCCCTTAGGACTCATTTAGGAATATGTACTGTACTGCTCATCTTATGGCTAGGTCATGTTTCATAGTAAAGGTTTTGAAGGCATAAGATTAATTGTAAATGTTAAAATCCTACAAAATAAACTGCTGTTATATTCCTCAAACAGCCATTTCCCTCTTGTTTCTGCAGTTCTGCCCCACTGTCTCTACCACCTGTCCATCCAGGAACCTTCCTCTGTTTGGCCTTGTCATGCCTTTAGGATTCCACTGTCATGGGGCTGTCTCTAAGACAACCCCTGCAGACACCTTTCCCTCTACCCTCTGCCCCCGACCTCTTCTGAGCTTCCCCAAAATCTCCCCAACACCATGCAACCCACCAGCGTTGGGACCCTATTTGCTTTGTTCATCATTCTGTTATCCAGAACCTGGCACACAGCAGGTGCTCAAGAGTTGTTTACTGAAGGAAAGATAAAGGCAAGAATGTCCAGCTTCAGGCTCTGCTCAAAAAGCCAATCAGCTTCTCCACTTGGAAGAGCAGGTCAAGGAGGGCCATGGGCATAGACTCCCCTCTTTCCCTTCTCTCCCCAGAAAGGAGACTCCTCTTTTTCTGAGTGAAATTCCCTGCTCCTAAATTTATTTTTGGTACCACCTGCAAAGCTACTCATTAAGTGTTGGAGGGGGGAAGGGTTATCAGCCAGTCACCTCTTAGTATGAAATATTATATTCAATGCTCAGTCCCACCAGCTAGCAGAGACTTTTTGATGAAATGGGAGGCTGGAGAGAGAGAAGACTGGATGCATGGGCACTTGGTGAGTGTGTGGGGTGCTGCATAGCCAGAAGGCGGGGCTGGGACACTGTGAAGGCCAAGCAGGGGGTGGCAAAAGATGAGGAGCTCAAGGGGGCAGAATAGGATCCAGAAAGAATGTGGGAAAGGCTGAGGTGGAGGCTGAGAATGGGTGCAGAAAGGAAGGTGGGATGGGATGGATGGAAATCCCAAAGACAGGAAAGAGAAAACCTAGGGGACACCACCTGGGAGCAGCTCACCTGCCTATATCTTTTGTGCATCAGCTTCAGGGGAGCTGTGGCTAGGGGCTATGAGTATGGAGCCAGAACTACAAAGCCAGGCAGTCCTGGGTTACCTCTATACTCTCTGTGTCATGTTTTCTCATCAGTGCAATGGCTGGCTTATTGCTATTAATGTTTCTGCTTTAATTTTGCTTCTGCACCGCTTTGCAGGGCCTGGAAGTCTCCCCGTAGCAGTCTCTCTTAATCAACAGGACAGAGCCTTGCTGCCCGGAACCCAGTCTTGCAAACCCCTGCTTTCCAGACAGCCATGCAGAACCAGCCTCTGTGTCTTCTCACCTCTTTACCCTGCTCCTGTGATCTGACCTTGCCTGGACCTGAGCAGAGAAAGGAGACAGGAAGAGGGCGAGTTACCTACCCCTTCCCGAGCACTTGCATACTGTGATGGGTGGCTGACCTTTGAGTCTCACCTGAGACGAGACTTTCACCTCCCTGCAAGGTGGGTCGATTACTTCTGCGTCACTGCTGGGAAGGCTGAGACACAGAGGCACAGCCACTGGCCCAAGGACACTCAGCTGGCTGGGGGCTCAGCTGAGCACCACATCTGAAGATCCTGACTTTTAGATACAAACTGGAGACATTGCTTTTGCTTCCTTTCCAGCCTTGATTTGGATCCTCAGCTCTGTCTATGCCCCAGGCATCTTGGGGCCACTGCTGACCTTCCATTCAGGAGCACAGTGAGTTCAATCCTATTGCCCCCAAAGCACTTAGTCTGGTTCCAGCATCTGATGCAGAGATGCAAATGGTCCCATCCACCACTCCTGTACACAGGGATGCACACTATGAGGTGAGGATGCCCCAAGCTATGCTGATGGCACATGGGAGGTTCGAGAGGAGCTTTGAGATAGAACCATGACCTCAGGCTGCAGGGGTGGGGAAGGAGGGGGGGGGGGAGTTGTGTAGAAAACATGACACATTCATCCCTGAAGGCCTCAGCAGGGATGATAATCCCTACTTTAGAAGAATCTCCATCTGCTCCCTCCAGCCAACCCCATGTTAGGCCCTGAGAGACGGGCCCCTGAAGCAATGCCAGTGAATCTAGTTTTCAAGGCTGTAAGGCTCCTGTTGGCATCAGCCGCAATGGATTGTGAAGTCCACTGAGCATTCTTGGTCTGAGCCCTAGGCTCGTGGTTCTTAAACTTTGTTGGGCATCCCATCCCCAGAATTCTGATCCAGAACACAGGAGCCCAGGCTTGCTGAAGCAGGACCAGGCCTGACCTCTGATTTTTACCAGGTCCCCCCAGGTAATTCTGGTAAGGCCAGAGTTAGAGAGTCATTGACTTGGTGCCTTGCTACTCAAAGTGTGGTCCACGGACCAGTAGCATCAGCCACCTGGGAGCTTTGCAGACTCTGGAGTTTGCAGAGTCTAGTCCCATCTCAGACTTACTAAGTCAGTTTGAGAAGATGTCTAGAAGATCTGTGTGCACATAAAGGAAATTTTGAGAAGCCTAACATAGCCGATAGATGAGTAAATGCTTAGTGGATTATCAAGTATTAGCTCTGCTTGCTAGAATTGAGTGTGCACTCTCATTTCATCCCCATGAACACCCTGCAAGGGAGGTGCCTTTTCCCCATTTTACAGAAAAGTACATTGAGGCTCAGAGAGGTGGGTGACTTCTGAAGCCACATGTTCATAGGTGAGGGAGCTGGGGTTGGAACTCCGGGACCTTATGCTCATCCTCACGGCGGCTCTGTCGTCCTCACACGGGGATATGAACAGCAATGACTTCCGATGTGAACACTTTAAATAACTTTGATTCAACTTACCACGGTAGGACATGGACCAGAAATTTTCACAGATGTTCATCCACCAGGATTGAAACAAGAGAAGGTTTCTAGCCAATACTAATGTCCAACTCAGCAAGAGCCAACCCCCACCCCCGCACCATTTCCCAGTGCCTCAAACTTTCCACTGAGAGTCCCTGTAAAGGATGCATAGCAGGCTTACCGTGTTCATCCAGCAGGATGTTATCTGGCTTGATGTCTCTGTAAAAGAAAACAAAGAAGCTGGCAATGTGGTTCCTGAGCCCACAGATGAGTACATCAACAAGCGCCACATCAGGACAAATGCTGGCAACACCCAGGCTGCTCACCTCTCCCTAACCTGAGGCCTCAGACAGGGAGCGTGACAGTAATTGGTAAGATAATGGGATGCCTGTGTTCTTATCGCCTCTTCTCTTTCCTGGAAGTGTAAGCAGATTGTTTGAATATTTTTTTCCTGAATATTCTTAATTTTTAGCCTCTCAGCTCCAGCTGTAATGGTAACAGCAGTGATTGCTCACTGAGCATGTGATCAGTGCCAGCAAGGGGAGGCACCTGCCCACCCTGAGGTAGCTGAGCCATCCCACCAGGGCTCCCTGCAGGTGTCATGGCATCCACTTGAGCTCAATGAGGGTTTGGAAGTTGTCGTGGTCAGAGATGGGCAAACTATGGCTCTTGGCCAAATCCAGCCCTGGGCCAGTTTTTGTATGGCCTGGGAGCTAAGAATCACTTTAACATCTTTAAAGCACTGTAAAAACAAAACAACATATACACACACACACCCCCATGCACACACAGAAGAACATGCAACAGAGATTAACGTGGTCGTCAAAGCCTCAAGTGTTGATTATCTGGCCCTTTATGGAGAAAGTTTCCTGACCTCTTTTAAGAGTAACATAGTGACACACATGGGGCAAAATCTGGGCTGAGGAGTTTCTGGAAAGTTCTGCTCTACATCACCATTAGAACAAAAGGCCTCTCAATTCCAAGTGAAACATTTTGAAGGCTGAGGCTTTGCTTTCTTTACGTCTACATGCCTGTACCTAGCACAGTGCCTGACACAGTGGTAGACACATGTGAAACACTACTAAGTATAAGGATGGAAGAATGAAAGTGAGAGAAGAACAACTTCAGCCCCAGCTTACTTATTATTGACGTGTACACACTTGGTGAAGCTCTGCATTAAAACCATAGATTTTACAAATGCATAAATTTTCACTCATTTATAACAAATGTCAAATCTACTGAGACTAATGATAGCTTTCTTCAAAATAAAGAGCAACTGCTCCTGAGTTTATCAAATATTAACTCTACCCGAAAACACACTGTGGTAATTGGTAGTAATGCAACGCAATGCCTATGGGTTTGGGGATGAAAGAAGCACTTAACCTATACATTTAAATTTTTATTTTCATTGTGACTTTTCAACCCATGAGTACTGAGGAACACTGAGTATGTGGGCCCCTGCTGCCGAGGTCACAAAGCCTCCACTGTGAACAAAGAGATTACTGCAGAGACACACATGGAGCCACATGGGAGGGATGAACTTGGTAACTTATAAAACTAAAACAAAAGGCAGAAGGCCTAGAGTCAAGTGCTTGTGAATGAAGTCAGCAAATGCTTGGTCCCTGCCCAGGGTGGCTCCCAGCAGGATTTCTCAACAAAAGATGAGAAAAGAGAAAAGAAAATACATGTCAAGAATGAAAACACAGCAGCAAATGCTCAAGCTTTATCTCTTAAGGTATCACCGGGACTGAGATGATTTAATGTGTGGTGTGGGGACCAGGGAGGATGTGGCTGTGGCCCAGGGAATGTGAGCTACAAAATGCCTACAAGGGCCACAGCCTAAAGATAGAGTTAGAGTCAGGACACAGGTGAGGCGAGGGTGGGATGACAGACCCAAGAAGATGTGATCTGGTGTACTGGGTTGAATGGTGTCCCTCCAAAATTCATGTCCACCCAGAACCTCAGAATGGGACCCTATATGGAAATGGAGTCTTTGCAGAGGCAATTACTTAAGGATCTCGAGATGAATTATCTTGGATTTAGGGAGGGCTCTAAAGACTCGTGTCTTTATAGGAGCAAAGTAGGTGGAGGGATTTGGATGCAGACACAGGAGAGAAGAAGGCCATGGGGAGATGAAAGCAGAGACTGGAGTGATGCAGCCATAAACCAGGAATGCCTGGAGTCACCCAGAGCTGGAACAGGCCAGGAGCGGGTTCCCTCCTGAACCTCCAGAATAAGCACAGCCATGACTCCACTTTGATTTTGGACTTCTGACCAGAATCATGAGAGAATAAATTTGTACTGTTTTAAGCCACTAATTTTGCAGTAATTTGCTGTGGCAGTCCCAGGAAGCTAACACAACTGGCACGGTGGAAGGAGAGCTGATAGAGGGGAGGGCAAACCTCAAAGGGCAGCTAGGGCCCCACTAACCACAGCATGGCCTTGGACAAGCCCAGTGCCTGGCCACGCCCCCACATCCACATTGCACCGGCTCACAGTGTCTCATATCCTGAGAACAGAATGGGGCACAGATGTGCCCAGCTTGGTCCCTAGACCCCACAGAGCCAAGGAAAGGGGCTGTTCTGTTTGGGACAGTTCAGTCCATGAGCTGGACAGTCTGGGTTCCAACTCCAGCCTCATTTTTGACTATCTGCATGATCCCTGCCTCTGCCTCAGTTTCCTTTGCTGTGTGGATTAAATACCTGATACATAACACACATTGCTTCTGTGCTGGCTCTTAGCACAGAGTTGAATCTCAAGCATTTACGGGGTGTCCCCTTTGTGGTCATGAAGGACATGTCGTGAACAAGACAGACCCAGCCGAATGGAGCTTGCATTCTAGGAGGAAACGCAGGCCAGAAGGCACAGGAATCAACGGCAGGATTGTAAACTGGGGCAGGTGAAGAAGGCAAATCAGAGTCTAGAAAAAAGACTAATAGAGAGACCCTAGTTTTGGTAGATGCTCAGGAAGACCTTTAAGAAGAGGTGACATTGGGTTGACAACTGAATGGCAAGAAAAGGTGAGCTGTGCACCACCTAATGAGCGAATTCTCATTTTGCAGATGAGGAAGTAGGAGGATGAGAACATAAATGATCTGTCCTGTGATGTGGTTCTAGCCATGGAAGCTGAAAAAGGTGACGGGTGTCACCCTGTTAATTCAGTTATGTCAGGGCAAAGTTGGTGGGATGGCAGTCCCGGGATTATATTACATTGTATGACTCTGTCTTGGCAGACTGGAGTGAGAGCTCAAGACATGAGCTGCCATGTGGGAGCCAGCCACATGGCGGGGAATGTAGGTGTCCCTGGGAGGAAGAGTGACCACTGGTCTATGTGTAGCAAGAGAACGGGACCTCAGTTCCGCAGCCACAAGAGCTGAATCTGCCAACAACCACAAGAGCCTGGGAGAGGACCCCACAGCGTGTTCCAGAAAGGAGTGCAGCCTGGGCATGTGGATTGTTGTTTTGTGAGACCCTATGCAGACAATCCAGTTAAGCCCACCTGGACTCCTGGGGCATGGAAATGGAGGGAAAATAAATGTGAGTTATTTTAAGCTGTTAAATTAGTGGTAATTAGCTGCACAGCAATAGAAAATTAATTCTCTAGCTATATGATCTTGGGCCACTTACTCTGAGCCTCATTTTCCTCATTTGGGAAATGGGAACACAGCAGCAGCCATCTCACTGTTGCTGAGTGTACAATGACATTTGTTCAGTGCTTCACACGTCCCAGTGCAGTGTGGAAGAAGTGCTGAAATAAGTCACAGTGATGGGACTGTCATTGCTCTTTCAAAAGCAGCTGGGGAGAACTCAGAGACAGACTGGCAGATTCTTGAGCCTTTAGCAAATTAGGTCTCTTTCAAAGGAGACTTGCTGGACAGACGCCTGCAAAGCTGCGTGGAGGAGACGGAGAATCTCAATCACTTGAGATTTAATAAGAATAGCATTTTATGGGGAAAGCATCTTAGCAGAGCCTTTAGTTTAGCCAGTTTCAGGACCGTTTCCTCCAGCTCTATTTTTCACATCGATCATATCTCAGCTCCAGCGCGTCATCCTGTTGAAAATGGGTTTGAATGTTCAGAAAGGGCATTAGGAGCATTGCGTGGATGGGAAGGAGGTGACGATGTTTTCTGAGGACAGGCCCATAATTTCAGAGCTGGGCAAAATGACACTTTGATGGAAAGTATGCATGCAGAGCTATAAAACCCAGCGCTGCTCTTGAATTATTCCCCAGCCCTCAAATAAAACAAAGCATAAAATGTCAGCTGGGCTATTTTAAAAAACAGCATAGAAATGGCTCTGATCCACAGGTACCCATGCCCAGACTGCCAAGCAGGGCCACCAGGATGTTTCTGCATGTGTCTTTTGGCAGGGGGCTTCTCAATATTCTATGCTGGCAATCTTAAGCAGCAGTAAAGAGAAATACAAAAACCTGGAGGGGAAAGCTAAACTAAGTGAAGTAAAAATCTGTGGCTATTTTATCACTAGTGAAGGGAACATGCTATCCATATTCATGCGAGAGGGAAAGGGAGGTAGTAAAGGACAGAGAAGAGAGACTTGAGATCCAGTCCTGAGTCTGCCTCTTGCTGACCATGCAGACAGGAGCACACTGCCCTGGGTGAATGATAGGGTTTGGATCTGTGTCCCCACCCAAATCTCATGTCAAATTGTAATCCCCAGTGTTGGAGGTGGGCCCTGGTGGGAGGTGACTGGATCATGGGGGTGGTTTCTCCTGAATGGTTTCGCACCATCCCCTTGGTGCTATTGTCATGACAGTGAGTTGTGGCTGTTTAACAGTGTGTAGCACCTCCCCCAATGTCTCTCTTGTTCCTGCTCCCATCATGTAAGATGTGCCTGCTTCCACTTTGCCTTCTGCCATGATCGTAAGTTTCCTGAGGCCTCCCCAGAATCCAAGCAGATGCTGCCATGCTTCCTGTACTGTCTTCAGAACCATAAGTCAATGAAACCTCTTTTCTTTATAAACAACCCAGTCTCCAGTATTTATAACAATGTGAGAATGGACTAAGACAATGAACATTAGCTTCCTCACCTATAAGTTGGGTACTAATGCCCTCTCTACGGCTACAGTGAGGATTGGATGAGATGGTTCTTACGACAGCAACCAGCACAGGGCCAGGCACATGGAAAGGCACAATTGTTAATAATAACAGAGTCGGGCAAAGACATTTCAGTAGGAGGCTGAGCCAACAGAACAGGCACTGGGGAAGGATGACCAAAGGCATTTATTGGGGGTTGGGGAGGAATGGGAGGGCTTCACCTTGGCTGTTGACCTCTGCCTTAGCCAGCTTGAATGGGACTTTGCACCCATCCATCAGCAAGCTGATGTGGGATAGGATGCTAAGGAACTTGGTTCTCAAGTTTTAGAATCTCTCACTGTATTGGCATGGATCATTCTCCCAGAAACTGAGTGACAATTAAGAAATGACAACACATCAGCTCTACTCATTAAATATCACTTCTTTCACCCTTCTGTCTCCTGCTTCTTGTGGAGGTGGGGGCCATGTACAAACAGCAGCCCCCAACACGATGCTTCAGTGTTAACAGCAGTACTGACAGTATTAACAGCTAAACTTTATTGAGTGTTGGTCGTATGTCAGGGACAATCTGAAGTGTGTTATGTGGATTTAGCCACGTGCAGTGTAGATACTTGTTACCACGTGCTGGGGAGGCACTCCATATGTCACCATCTTGACACGACTCTTAGAGACAGGTATTGCTACTCCTATTTTACTGATAAAGAGAGAACTATTTCAGAGGGTCAGTGATGTGTCTGGTTCCTCCTTGTGATTTATCAAAGGTCAAACACTGGTAGAGATAAGACCTACTCTCACGTTGGTCTCTAGATCAATGTTCTCTCTCTGTGGGTGGGGAAATGAAAAAAAATAAATGAGCGTTCCCAGAATTCTAAAGTAGGCAGTAATAATCTGAGGAACATGCTTATAATAAAGATCTGATTTGATTTTTAAATTAATTTTATTATTTTTTGAGATGGAGTCTTGCTTTGTCACCCAGGCTGGAGTGCAGTGGCGTGATCTTGGCTCACTGCAACCTCTGCTTTCTGAATTCCAGTGATTCTCGTGCCTCAGCTTCCCAAGTAGCTGGGATTACAGGCATGTGCCACCACATCTGATTAATTTTTGTATTTTTAATAGAGACAGGGTATCACCATGCTGGCCAAGCTGGTCTCAAACTCCTGACTTCAAGTGATCCACCCGCCTTGGCCTTCCAAAGTGCTGGGATTACAGGCGTGAGCCACCGTGCTTGTTCTGATTTGATTTTTAAAAATTATGTTATTCACATTTCAGGAAACTTTTCATTTATTACATGATCCACATGCAAGGTTGCATTTCTTTTTTAACATGACTCAAATGTCCTTACAAAGCACAAATCTCATCCTGTCCCTTCTTTACATAAATCCTCCAAATGGCCGTGGTGCCTATGGTGCTGGGGCCAGACTCCAGATTTGATGTTTCAATATAATCTCAGAGATGAAAAGTGAACACTGAGATGTACTTGTCAGCTTTAAAATCTGACAACTAAGGTCATTAATGATAACTGCCAAGTGCTGCCATCGTATGTGCATGAGAGGGGAGGCAGAGGGAGCCATTCTAGCTCAGAAGAGTCACAAAGACACAATTTTAGATGGAAGCACAGTTGTCACGTGTCCCGGGCCCATTCGTGGTCACGTGTTTAGAAAGCACTGATCCAATGGCCAGACTCCAAAGGCCTTCAGGCATTTCCTTATCTGGCCACTAGGCTTGGCCCTCTGCGCCCTGTGGCCCAGCCAGTCCAGACCACCTTGAGTGTTCCGGGTGCCTCAGTCTTTCCCTGGCCTTATCTCTGGATGGCACATCCTCTTCCCTACTGAACTCTGACCCAGGTTTTAGGACACAGCTCAGCTCCAATCTCCTCCTGGGATACTGTCGAGGGTTGAAGAATGTCTCTGCAAAATTCATGTCACCCAGCTACCTGATAATGTGATCTTATTTAGAAATAGTGTCTTTGCAAGAAAGTGTGTGTCTATATGTGCCAGCAAATAGTGTCTTTGCCAGAAAACTATTACTTTGCTAGTAAGGTAGTTCTGTCTTGCATATAAGTTAAGAGGAAGTTGTCCTGGATTAGGCTGAACCCTAAATCCAGGGACTGGTGCCCTTATAAGAAGAGAGAAAAGAGACACAGGTAGACACAGAAGAGAAGGCCACATAGAGGAGAGACACAGAGGAGAAGGACAGAGGTAGCATGTGGAGTGATGCATCTAACAGCCCATGGCATAGCACGGATTGCCCAAGACCACTGGAAACTGGGAGAGAGGCGGGGGACTTCTCTCTGAGCCTCCAGGAGAACCAACTGTACCCACACCTTGATTTTGGACTTCTGGCCTCCCCTCCTGAACTGCAAACAAATACACTTCTGTTGATTAAAGCCACCCAGTCTGTGCTACTTAAAGACCTCCTCTGGCCCCCTGCACCTCACTGCTTTCCTATGTCCTGGTACTGATGGTACAGCTTGACGTTGTCCATTTACTCCCTGCTGTCAAGAGACCAGGTACACACAGAGGAGAAGGCCACGTGAAGACAGACGCAGAGGGACCAGGGGAGCACCAGCCCTCTGAGTGGGGCCAGGCCACTATTCAGAAAAGGGTTACTGAAAATATGAAAAAATGAAAGACCTTACATAAGGGCTGAACATGGCCTCCTCCAACTTTGAAGCTTGTGAAGCTCCCAGGGTCCTCAACCCTCTGGGACCTTGACTTCACCTTGACAAATGGGGCAGGAAGCACCAATGTGAAAGGGGAAATTTTGCAGCTCCTGTAGATGCAGCCTCTGCCCAAACTGCCCATTGCAATTGGGATGGCTGTGGCCAGCTGAGCTGAGCCCCACTGAGTGTGTCTTCTCTGCCAATGACTGTCCCAGGCACTTGGCATGTGCTCCTCGTGTAATCCTCACAACTACCCATATCGGGGACTCACCACTGCAGTAACAATCACTACAAATGGAGTGACTCCAAACAACTCACATTCATTCTCTCACAGTTCTGGAGGGTGGAAGTTTAAAGTGAATCTCAGGGGCTAAGTCAACAGAGGAGCTCTATTCTTTGCCTTCTTAGGTTCTGGAGGCTGCCCAGGTTCCCTGACTGCTAGCACCTCCTTGAGGCACTCCCACCTCTGCTCCTGCAGCTGTATCTCCTACTGCTTTTCTGACTCTACCACCTGCTTGTTGGCAAGAGCCTTGTGACTCCACTGGGCCCACCTGGATAATCCAGGAGAATCTTCCTACATGGTGATCCTCACCTAAATCACACCTGCAAAGTTCCTTTTGCCCTGTAAGGTGACACAGGCACAGGTTATGAGGATTAGGATGTGGCATCTTTGGGGGGACATTTTCAGTCTACTGCACAGCCCTTCCAGGCAGTGTGATGGATTGCTGTTCCACCAAATTTCTATGTGGAGGTCCCTATTCCCAGTGTTTCTGAATGCAACCATATCTGGAGACAGGGTCTTTCAAGAGGTGATTAAGGTAAAGTGAGGACATTAGAGTGGACTCAAATCCAATCTGACTGGTGTCTTTGCAAGAAGAGGACAGTAGTATTCATGGAGAGACATTAGGGGCCTGTGTGCAGAGGAACAGCCTTGTGAAGAGCAGCAAGAAGGCGGCCATCTGCAACCCAAGGAGTGAGGCCTCAGAGGAAACCGACCCTGCTGGCACCCTTATCCTGGACTTCCAGCTTCCAAAACTGTGAGAAGATTAATTTCTGTTGTTTAAGCTGCCCAGCTTGTGGTATTTTGTATGGCAGCTTTAGCAGACAATCACAGGTAGGCAGTTTTGTTACCCCTATTTTACTGTACAATGAAACCAAGGTGAGAGGAGTCGTTACAGAGTCCGTGTGTGGGACAGCCCGGATACACCAGTTAGAGATCCATGATTTAATTTGAAGGCATGGAAGCAATTTTTTAAATGTACACACAGCCTAATAATGTAGTTCTGTCTTATATCTATTGTAAAACCCCATGCTGCTACTCAAATCATTTTATTCTTGCTTCGTCCTTTGGGAGAGAAAATGAATCCAGTCAAGTCATGCTTGGGGGTTGTTGATTTTTTTTTTTTAATCCTGCAAAGAACGAACATCAGCCTGGTTGACAATGATTAATTCAGTTCAAAAGCTGTGCCACTCCACGGGGGCCTGGATGTTAACTCGGCTACTAAGGCAATTGCATTCAGCTAATTATTCCCAAGTACATCTCATGGAGATTTCAAAGCTTTTGGGATTCACAAACATGTGCAAGGATGCACCAGGCTCAATTAATTCCTTCATGAATGGATGAGCCCTGTGACATACCTCCCTTGGCCCAATGAGGGAGTCATCTTCTTAAGAAGCTCGGACCTTCTCAGTCCACGTAGCCTGCACAGACCCGCCCATCTCAGTTTTCTTTCTTTCTACTTCCAACTAGAACACTAAATTGCAATGACAGATCTGTGAGTCAGTCTGCTACACCAGACCTGAGCTCCCCAAGGCTGGAGCCATGGTAGTAGCACACGGAAAACAACAGAAGGGTGTGGAGAGCTGGGGTCCTACGGTCCTGCAGTGACTGCAAGACACCCTGTGAGTATGGGTCATGTTTTGAAGCCCCTCACACACCAACATCAGTTCAAATCCTTACTCCAATACTGTGTGTGTCTCCATTTTTCTCATCTGTAAAATGGGAATAAAATGAAATAATGTATGTCAAGGACTTACTCAGTTCCTAGCATACAGAAGAGCCCAGTAAGTGACGATTAGTTCTCCCATCCCCTGCACCCATCCCTACTTAGCAGGGAGTTTAGAAGAAAAAGGAGATGGCAGAAAGAAACATGGAGGAGTTTACTCCAAAATGATGATGACCATGTGTCACATTTGTGCAGTTTTGCAGTTCACAAAGCCCCTTCCCATACTGTGATTTATTTAATCCACCTGCCAGCCCTAGAGACCCAGCATTATCTTCTTTTTGATGGATGAGGAAACTGCAGCCTGGAGAGGTGAAGCGACTTCTCCATGGTCATAGTTAAAAAGTGGCAGAAGTGGTCGGGAGTGGTGGCTCATGCCCGTAATCCCAGCACTTTGGGAGGCTAAGGTGGGTGGGATCACCTGAGGTCAGGAGTTCGAGATCAGCCTGGCCAACATGGTGAAACCCCGTCTTTACCAAAAATACAAGTTAGCTGGTGTGGTGGCAGGTGCCTATAATCCCAGCTACTCGGGAGGCTGAAGCAGGAAAATCACTTGAAGCCGGGAGGCGGAGGTTGCAGTGAGCTGAGGTCGTGCCATTGCACTCCAGCCTGGGTAACAAGAGAAAACTCTGTCTCAAAACAAACAAAAACAAACAAAACAGTGGCAGAAGCATGATGTGAGCCCAGCTCCTCTGATGCCCATCTGGTGCTCTTCCATTTCCAGCCTCTGGGTGAGGCAGAGATGTTAGGGGCAGAGTCGCTTGACCGACCTGTGCATGCTTCAAATACACCAGGGTCCTGTGTCTGTGTGCATGGCTGGAGCGCCCTCCTCCAGCCCCCAATCTCTGCCTGGTCAACTCCTCTGTGCCCATCAGCTCTGTTCGGGTGTCACTCCCTCTGAGAAGCCCTCCTTCAAGCCCTGGGTGCACCAGGTTATAGTCTGTGTTTTCCCTGTACCTCACCATATGTCACTGGCCTGGCAGTGAGCACAGGGTATATGCGCTTGTGTGATTATTTGACTGATGCTTGTCCTTCCCAGGAGGTGCTGAGTTCCATCAAATGAGGGCCCATTCCTAGATTTGCAGCCCTGGCACAGCACCCAGCACCCAGCAGCTGTTCAACAGACACTGGTGGCATTATCCCGTCTGTAAATTTGTCATGAGGCACTGGGTGAATGTTGGCGAAAACTCCATAGCAGTTGAGTCCAGAGGTCCCCAGAGAGGCCCAGGCTTCCGTAGAAGGCCAATCAGCATCAGGTCCTGGCTTGGGGCTCAGGCGCTGGTCCAGGCTGGGGTCCCTGAGCACTTCCTGCTGACAGTTAATCATAGTTCATTGTGAGCCCCAGCTTTCCCAGGGGCCACCGCCCAGCTCTCGTCTGATGTCACTCACTTTCAGCAGTGTACATCTTGCCACGATCATGTGGTCTCTCATTTTCCTCCTGGATCTGGCCTTCCCGGCGGGCTCCACGTGGCTGGGCCTGGGACTCGTCGAGAGCTTCCTGTTTCTGTAAAGATGCTCAGGCCGTGGTCTCATGTTCCTCATCCAGCTTTCTGAGGGCAATGTGGGAAAGATCTCAAGTCCATATCAAGGCTGAATCTGACTCTATCCACATGACTTCTATTGGAATCGGAGAGTTGGACCCAATGGAGGGTCCAGCCACCACCAGAAACGACCTGGTCATTTTCCAGTTAAGGGGACTTATGTGTGGATGAGTTAAAACTTCCTTTGAGTTGTCTGGGAAATTAGTGCCAGAGCTGGGATTTGAAATTTACTTTCCTGACTCTTGTAAACTTCTTGACCGTGTGGATTTTATCTGAGTCATTGGGAAAGGTATTTTAGAGCCAAAAGGGATCTAAGAAATAATTGTGTTTCTCCCTCAGCCTCATTTGGAACCCAAAGCCTAGTTAATTTCTACTTCCTGATGACTCCGCACTGCAGGCACCCAGCTGAACATGGCTGGAGAAAAATACAAGCAGGGAAGTGAGTTTCCCTCTAAATCCCCAATCCCTAACAGTGTCTCTATGGGTCCTTCAAGCTGCCCCAACCCCGGGATATCCTCCTGGTCCATTCATTCTCCACTTTAGAGGGCATTCTCTTTCTTTTCAAACCGCCAGCACCTTTTACTCCCGAAGTCTTGGTGTCATCATTGACTGCACTGTCCACACCCCACATCCGCCTGAATAGCAAACCTTGCTGCTTCTACCTGCAGAGCACTTTCCCCTCCAGTATTCCTGCATCTTCCCTTTCCTCTCCAGCACATGCTCACCAGGGCAGAGCTGTGGGCCAAGAACTGTGGGTGGGGCCTGTGGGTGCTGTGGGTGGGGATATGGGTGTGGGTGAGGCCTGTGGGTGGAGCTGTGTGTGGGAACTCTGGGTAGGGGCTGTGGGTGGAGCTGTGGGTGGGATGCGGGTGTGGGTGGGGCCTGTGGGTGGAAGCTGTGGGTGGTGGCTCTGGGTAGGGGCTGCGAGTGGAGCCATGGGTGGGGGCTGTGGGTGGGGGCTATGGGTGGAGCTATGGGTGGGGCTGTAGGTGGGGCTGTGGGTAGAACTGCTTCATCACCTATCTTTTCAGGGTGAGTCCACTGCCTAGTGGTTTCAGAAATAAGGGTCCCTATTACCAGTGCAGCACCCCAGGCCAGTCACAGCCTCCACCTCTGTGGCGGCGCCTGGTACCTGCATTTCCCACAAGCCCCTGTGTAGTTCCAATGCCTCCTGGGGACTGAGAGCTCTGCTCCGCTGCTAGGGCAAGAAAGACCACCTGAGGTGGCTCACAATGGGATGCCACGAGTCCTGGGCTCGTTCAGGGGACCACTTTTTTGGAATTCTTAGTCTCCAACACCCAGCACGTAGGCATCGCTTCATTAAACCATGAGGCTCCAGTGGTCAGCTCGGATTCCTCTGGGAGCCGGTTGGGATGACTGTCATAGTTGTTGAATCCCACGGGTAGGTGGAGCAGGAGTCTGGCATGTTCAGTTTGACTCGTGTGATGGGGGAGGGCCGGAGCATCACCTCTTGAGGCACAGCATGAATATGCGTGTAGGAGTCAGACAAGCTGGTGCGGTGGGCACAGATCAGCGGAAAAATATGCACTCTCCAGCTCCGGACACACACACTCACCCACCCACAGCTGACTGCAGGGCCCAGGGTGGCCTCACAAAACCAGAGATTTCTTTTTCCTGATTTTACTAGAAATGTGAGCCCTGGTTTGAAAGCAGAGTCGACGTGGAGACCTTCCAGTGAATTAATATTTTAAGAATTGCTATTTTTAGGGCCCAGTCTCTCCGTGAGTATCCTCCAAGGGGACATACTGCCAAAGCGCATAAGAGTCAGAGAGCCCTGGCTGCCGACACTGGAAGGGACCCTAACTCTTTCTGAAGCAAGAGCCCCGGGTCCCTGACCTCTGTGAGCCTCAGTTTCTTCATCTGTAAAGTGAGCTAATTATGTCCATCTGTATCGGCTGTTGTGAGAATGAAAAGGAATGATGCATACAAAAGAATGAGTCCAGGCTTGGCATATGGTGAGAGCTTAATGAATACATCAAACATTTAAACATGTTCAATTTCCAAACAAGAAAACCTTGCTTGGGAGAAGAAAAATGCCAGACAGAGTCTTACAGAAAGCAGTAAAACTGAGACTGGGATACAAGCTGGGGTCTTTTTACTGAGAACTCTTGGGAATTTATCCCTTTAGGAAGACCACAGAGAGGGACCAGGGGACCATCTCATTCCTGCATTCCTGCCACCCAAGGGGCAGGAGGGCACCGATGAGAGGGAAGGAGCCAAGTGCCCGTGGAGGAATGCAGATGACTCCACAGCGACACTATGGCTATATCATCCGGCACCATTCACGGCACTTTACATGTATTATTTCATTTGATTCTCATAGCAGTTCTGTGTGGTATAGGATATGCTGACTCATTTTATTTATTTTACAGAGAAGGAGTCTTATGCTCAAGGAATTTGAGTGACTTTCCCAGGGTCACCAGAGGGATGGTTTATTTTATGAGTTAACTTGACAGGGCCACAGTACCCAGATATTCGTGCAAACATTCTTCTGCATGTTTCAGTGGGAGTATTTTTGGGTGGGATTAACATTTAAGTCAGTTGACTTTGAGTAAAGCACATTGCCCTCCATAATGCGGGCAGGCTCATCCAACCAGTCAGAGGCCTCAACAGAAAAGAAACTGGCCTCTCGCAAGCAAGGGGGAATCGTGCCAGCAGATGGCCTTTGGATTTGAACTGCAACATCAGCTCTTTCCTGAGTCTCCTGCTGGCTGGCCTGCCTGCAGAGTTTGAACTTATACCTCCATGATCGCATAAGCCAATTTCTTAAAATAAATCTCTCTCCCTCCCTCCTTTCCTCCCTCCTTCATATGCACACATCCTGTTGGTTCTGTTTCTCTGGAGAATCTTGACTACCACACCCAACTAGTAAGTGCTGGAAGAGCCAGGATTAAAAATCCAGACAGCTGCTCCCAGAACCCATGCCCATTACCATCTTTACGGGGCCCCAAGGACACAGGGTGGGAGCAAGGTGGGGGCAGACATGGCAGAGCCACTTTCCGAAAAAGAATTGTATTACAAATAATCCATGGGCCATTTCCTGAATCCACATCTCTGGGTAGGGAAGGCAAGAAGGAAACAGAGTTCCATATAGGATGGTGGCGGTGGCACAGGGACAAAGGTGGCCAGCCCCCAGCATGCGTTGACCACATTTTCCATGCCACACTGAACTGGCTACTGCACAGGCATAATCTCATTCACTCTAAAGCCCCTTGGGGCTGTGGGGATTGCCACTGTGCTAGTGCTGCAGATGAGAGGGCTGCTGCTGTCTTGCTTGGTGCTCGGCTGAAGACACCACGAGCAGACGCTCCCTCCAACAGTATCAGAGACCTGGGTTCTAAGCCTGGCTCTGCCTCTTGTTAACAATCTGACCTGGAGACTTAAATTCTCTAAGTCTGGCTTCCTCATCCATCAAACAGGGACAACAGTTCTTCCTTGAGGTGTCGACCTGGAGAATAATGAAGATAAAGGACCCAAGGTCACAGCCTAGTTCTTAACCAGGGAGTCTTGGGAAATCATCTATTTCCATTCATTCTAGCACGTATTCAGAGCTTACTGTGTGCCAGGCACTACTGTCTACTCAAAATACAGTGGACAAAACTCAGGCAAGTTCTTACTCACATGGAGGTTACATTCCAATAGGGAAAGACAAGGAATGGGAGAAAAACAAATGATCAGCATCGTCATTTACGCTGTGTAACTGCTCTGCAAATTGCTTCCCAGGGGGTGGGCCAGAGCGCTGGGAGGAGGGGCGGGCTGCTGGAGAGGATGACGATGACCTTGGCACCGACAACCATGATGAGCTGCGGGACCTTGTACGGGCGCCTTCCCTCCTCTGAGTCTCAATTTCTTTACCACACCATGAAGATCTGAGCTCTACCTTGTAGGCTGTTTTAAGGATTGCATGATTGTAGGTAACAGCAGGGTCAGCTACATAATGGGTAGAGTCCAGTGCAAAAAGAAAATGCAGGACCATTTGCTCAAAGCTTTAAGGATTTCAAGATGGCAAGAGATGGGCATTAAACCAAGCACGGACCCTTCTGCGTGTGGGGCCCTGTGTCACCAGCCACCCTGGTGAAGGCATCTGTGTGTCATGGGTGCTCAGTCCCGGCTGCTCCTGTGGGGTGGGACTTGGACTTCCTGCTTTGCACACCATCAGGGGCTTAGCGAGAAGTCGCTGGCTCAAGATCCCATTAGTGTGTTGCTTGGACAGGATTCTTGCCCAAGTTACTTTACAAAATATCTGTTCACAAAATTAGATATGGCAGCAGTAAAATTCCTGTACCTCTTCAGAGTAACGCTCTTCTAAGAAGGCTGACCTCTTGCATTCTCTTGGGTAGCGTTGGAAAGGCTCGGGAGGAGGGCTGGGAAGGAAGTGAGGGCCTGGATTAGACAGACCAGGGTGTGCGTGGCCATTGGGATGGGGTTGCTCTGACATAGCATGTTCAGTTCCATTTTCTTTTTTATCTGCTAAGTGAAGAGATAATGAAATAGCTCGCAGCCAGCTGCAGGATGGGTCTGGTTAGGAGCGGCTTCACCAGAATAATAAACATATTCAAATTGTCCCTGAGAAGCAAGCAGTGGGCTGGGCAGATGCTCTGCGCAGTGAGCATGGCCCTGTGATCCAGGCAGTGGCTTTCCTCAGGACCTGTCTCTGGCGGTGGTGGCTCCAGCTGCAACCCTGGGAGTCACAGTGCCATAGCCCGGAGCTGTTCTGAACTGTCCCCAGCTGGGCAGTCATCCCTAAGGTGATCCCAAAGCGAGGTGATCCCAAAGTTTTATCACGTGCAGCAGGAGGAGAACAGAATGCTGCCATATCAAAACACCACGGACCAGGGGTCTTGAACAACAGACTTTTCTTTCTCACCATTCTAGAGTCCAAAAGTCCATGATGAAGGTGTCCGCAGGGTTGGTTCCTTCTGAGGCCCTTCTCCTTGACTTGCAGGCGGCCATCTTCGCCTTGTTTCCTCCCACGGTCTTCCCTTTGTGCCTGTCTGTGTTCTAATGGCCTCTTGTTATAAGGACACCAGGCATATTGCATGTATTAGGGCCCGTCCTAATGACCTCACTTTAACTTAAGCACCTCTGTAAAGACCTGTTTCCAAATACAATCACATTCTGGGGTACTGGGGGTTAGGGCTTCAATGTATGAATTGGGGGGGTGTGTGGGCACAATCCATCTCATAGCACTCTCTCATAGGACTTTTATGTGGAGAGATGGGAACTCCATGGACCATAGGGTACCAGGGTCGGGGGGCCTCCTGCTCTGGACACCTCCTGAGGAATAGAGAGCCCAGGAGGAGCTGTGTTTCCTGAAATCAAGGAGCGGAGTGTGTAGTCAGCACAAAGACAAGGCTGTTGGAGAGTGTGGACCATGCGCTGGATACAAGGGGGCCCTGGTGAACGTTCTGGAAAGAAAGGGAACGTGGGGAAGGGCAGCCAGGGGTAGCACAAAGGCCGATGCCACAGGCTTTGGAGACGTGGGTTCCAGTCCAGCTCCGCCGACAATCTCATAAGGAATACAGTAGATGCCCAATCATTTGCTACTACCAACCTCAACATTACCACTGACCAGCAGGTAGGGAGGGGGCAGCCTGGTTCAGGGCTAAATTCTGGAATTTCTTTCCTTGGTGTTCCCTTCTCCCTGACCTTAGTGTTGACCCTGGAATCTCTTTCAGAGCTCACCATCAGCACAGCCAGGGCCTGACCTCTCTCCTGTCAGCCATCTCCTGGGGTCTCACAGAGGCAGGGTAGAATCGTCACCCCTTTTGCAGATGATGCCTTTAATGTTGCAAGGATGGCAGCAGTGTGCCAGGGTAACAAGCCCCAGTCAGCAGTGAAGCCTGGGGCTTCGGGATGGGGCTCCAAGAGACCTTCCCCATCACAAACTCATCTACCCAGCCAGCGTTTCTCAAAGAAGTTTCCACCAACCAGCAGCAGGGTGCTGACTAAAATGCAGAGTCCATTCTCCACGATGTGCTTATTTCACATCGCATATCTGTATCAAAACATCTCATGTACCCCATACATATATATACACACCTACTACATACCCATAAAAATTAGAAATGGGCTTCCAAACCAGCGGAGAAGACAAGGGGTATAACAAACACTATCAATACTATAGAATGCAAAAAAGGAGAAAACATAAAGATAAAGGGCATAGGAATTAGAAAATAAACAAGTCCAAATGTATCAGGAATCATGATAAATGTAAATGATTTAACTCACATAATAAAGGAAAAAAATAAAATAAAATGCAGAGTCCAGGGCTACGACCCAGGCACAGGGCTTTAGAATCTCTAGGAGCTTGGCTATTGGTCTGCCTTTTGTTTAAAGAAGGTTCCAAGTGATGGATCTGCAGCCTTAAGTGTGAAAACCATCACCATGGACTGTCATCTTCATCCCCTCTCATCAGTTCCCTCCTCCCCTCTAACGCCTGTCTTTCATAAAATGCCTGCTGTCACCAGTGGGCGCTACTGGACAGGACATGAATAAGCACTCAGGCAGATGAGGAGGCAGTTACTCCTTTTCCAGTTATTTTTAATTTTCCTAATTATGTCAGGAAGAATGTCTCAACTTGGTACTATTATGTCTTTAACATCTCAATAACATTTGCTAATTCCCATTACCCTTTTTAACACAGAGAGTAGAATCCAGCCTCAAATCCTTGGTGGGCACCCAGTCTAACCAGAATTTGGTACTACTATTTTGTTTTTATTTATTTTTTATGGTTGTATTAGTCCATTTTCACACTGCTATGAAGACATACCCGAGACTGGGTAATTTACAAAGAAAAGAGGTTTAACTGACTCACAGTTCCAAATGGCTGGGGAAGCCTCAGGAAACTGACAATCATGGCAGACAGGGAAGAGGCATGTCTTACATGGCGGCAGGCAAGAGAGAGTGAGCCAGAGCAAGGAAAACTGCCTTATAAAACATCAGACCTCATGAGAACTCACTCACTATCACCCCCATGATCCAATCACCTCTTACCTGGGCCCTCCCTTGACATGTGGGGATTATGGAGATTATGATTTAAGATGAGACTAGGGTGGGGACATACAGGAAAACCATATCACTGGATATCTTCTGTGGAAAGTAAGTGAGGTTGGTTTGCCATTGAGGATACTGACATAATGTCCTCCTTTAAAATAAGTGCATTAAGTGAAAGAAAAAGAATTGACAAAAAAAGTAAGAAGGCGCTTACAGGTGTTGTGATAAGACAGACATTGAGAAAGAGTTTCCTGAATCTGCAATTGGGAACCATTTCTCTAACCGTCTGCCAGCCTAGAACACAACGTGGGAAGCTAATCCCTTTGAAAGTAAGTTCTTAATATTTCATCCCTTTTGCTGTTATTTTTAATTTGAGACTCTTTGCTCTGCCTCAATTAAAAAGTGTGCATTTTTAAGGGAGAAATGTTAGCGTTGGGGCTGGGAATTTTTAAATTGGAGGATATTTCTAGATACATCACACCACACCATATAAAAGTCCAATGACCCCCTCTAGAATCAAGACTCCTTTGGCCATAGATAGAGCACTGCAGTCCTCAGGATGAAGTGCAGAGAGCCGCCAGGAATCTCTGGTGGCTATGGGGAGAGCTGGGGGCAGGAGTGTGGCACTCAGGCCCTTCTTGGTGGGGAGGGCTCAGAGGGGACTTCCTAGAGCTGGGAACTAATCAGAAATCGAAGCAGGGGCAGAGACTCTGGGCAGACTGCAGGGCACCATCAAACAGGAGAGCAGGTGGGTATGGCAGAGGTGGAGGCTGGGGCAGGCCGAGGGCAGAACATGGGGCCAGAGAGGGTGTGGGGAGAACTGACCCAGAGGCTAGGCTTTTTGAAGAGGAGCCACGGGAGAATTTCTAACATGGTGGTGACCTGTCTATTTGGCATTGGAAAGTGTGGGGTGGAGGCGTGGACACGAAGTCTGACCAATGACCTGAAAAGGGGCTTAATATCCTGGGGGTCCTCTGCTCCCTCCAGCCTCATTTTCATCATCCTGATGCTGACAAATCGCCTATTTGTGATAGTTCCCAGGGATCCATGTGCCCTTACGGAGGAGGAAAGAGGTAAATCTCACTAAGTGTTGGCCTTTCTAAGATGGGTAGGGTCCCTGGTCCCTGGGTCTTGCCAGTGCTCTGAGTGGATCCCTCTCTAACCTGCTGTCTGTCAGGTGGAAGCCTAGGCCACAAGGGGAGCAATAACGGGGGGGAGGTGGGGGAGGAGAGAGAGAGAGAGAGAGACGCAGAGAGAGAGACAGACACACACACACAGAGAGAGAGAGACAGACGCAGAGAGAGAGTGAGACGCAGAGAGAGAGACAGACACACACACAGAGAGAGAGAGAGACAGACGCAGAGAGAGAGAGAGAGAGAGACGCAGACAGAGAGACAGACACACACACACACAGAGAGACAGACGCAGAGAGAGAGACAGAGAGTGAGAGAGAGACTGAGAGAGAGAGAGTCCTGGCAGGCAGAGATTTTTGTATTTTTGCTCAATGCTATCTGAGCACCTGTCATACAGTAAATATTTATTTGGCGATGAATGAGTCCCCTAGCAAGACTGTAAAAGAATAAAGGAAGTATAAATCCACAGGGACAAAGGACGAACTCCTATAGCACGTGTTTAAAAAGCAAAAGCAGGTGGAGAATCCGGTCCGGCAGAGTGGAAGAACTATTTCTGGGCTCTGAGAGGGGATCCCAGCAAAGCAGAGCACCCCCACAGGACCTTGGAAAATCTCCAGACCTGGAAGGGGAGGGGACCACTGAAGATGGGGTGCACTGGGGGATGGATAGTGGGAACTCTGCGTCCAGAGTGTTGGACTCATAAATCTACTCTGCAGTCCTGTGGTGCTGGGCCATGCAGAGATGAGGGTGGAGGTGGGCATAGGCTGAAAATGGGTAGGGGAGTAAACCAAGGTCTGAACTGTGAGTAATGCTTCCAACCCCTACTTCCTTCCCTGCCCTCCTCATCATCCCACGGAGGAACCACCCTCCAGGCTCTTGCTGCTTGATTCTCCATTGTGGAGAACTCTCCAACCCGGACTGAGCAATCAACTTTTTACTGTCTCATTTTTGAATATTGAGGAACAGTCATCGGTGATCAGTAGACGTTTGAGGAAAGCCTTCAAAAAACAGAGGCCAAAACAAAGGGAGAAAAGGACCTCAGAGGAAACAGAAACAAAGGCAGCAAAGAGGAAGTTTCATAATAACTCGAATTAATATCCTCAAAGAGGTAGGAGAAGATATTGTGTTCATAAAACATAGAAGATGTGATGAAAAAGAAGTAATTTTAGGACAAGAAAGAGCTCTTGGCAATGAAGTATACGTGAACTGAAAAAAAAATTCCATAGAAATGTTTGGAAGATGAAGTCAAGAAAATTTCTCAGAAAGTAGGATAAAAAGTCCCAGAGATGGAAAAATAAGAGAAAAATGAGAAAGAAAAATAACAGATTTATCAACCAGTCCACTGTCCAAATAATAGGAGTTTGGGGCAGAGAGCACCATGGAAGCAGAGGGGTCTGTGTGTTCCTGGGTCAGTGTGGGGGTTCTAGGAGCAGGCTGTGCACAGACATGGTGGGGAATAGCAGAAGGGCATGGCTGTGAAATTGCAAGTGAGCTGGAAGGACTGAGGGGTGGAACCAGCAGAGACAGTAGGGGAGAAGGCTGGGCAGCAGTGGGGGCGGCGAGATCACGGAAGGCCGTGCATGGCAGGCTGGGCACCTGGAGTTTCAGAAGCCAGAGGGTGAGACTACCAGGGGTGGGAAGGGACTTACAGGCACTCACATTGACTTCACTCAGGTTCATTGGTTCATAGGGTCATGGGAGGAGAAGGTTCTTCTCTAGAAATTCCTACTCAGTCCTTCTAATTACCTCAAAGAGGAGTCTCATTTGGATTCTAGTATCTCCTTAACTTTGGATGCTTACTAATCTCCCCTTTAAGGGAAGAATAACAGACATTATGAGGATTAGCTCCCTTGGCAGGCAGTGGTGTTAGCTGGCACTTAAGAGCATCTTTCTGGTCTCGCTGTATTTATTTTTAGGATCACTGCTGTGGTTTGGACATTGGTGTTCCCCCCCGCCAATATTCATATGCTGAAACATGAGCCTCAATGCAACAGTATAAGAGGTGGAACCTTTAGGAGATGATTAAGCTGTGAAGACTCCACCCTCGTGAATGGATTAATACCCTTATAAAAGAGACAGAAGGGAGCTGCCTTGTCCTTTCTACCATGTGAGGACACACAGAAGCATCTTCTGTGGGGAGCAGGCCCTCACCAGACACTGATTCTGCTGGCACCTCAGTCTTGGACTTCCTCCCTCCACAGCTCTGAAAAATAGATTTCTGCTGTTTATCAATGACCCAGTCTAAGGTATTGTGTTATAGCAGCCTGAATGGGCTAAGACATCAATCCATTCTATTATTAGTGTTTATATTTATGACAAACCTCTTTCCTCTTTAAGGGACTGATATGAAGCGTCTTTTTGAAACACACTTATCTTTGCAAAAAGCATTTTGTCTATTATAGAATGTTATTCAAATAGTAGTACAGACAGTTTCCAGATAAAGTAAAAATCATGAAGATACAGTATTAGTTTCCTAGGGCTTCTGTAACAAATGACCATGACTGAGTGGTTTCAAAGTACAAAGGCCAGAATTTCAAAGTCAAGGTGTTAGCCTGAAGTTCTAGGGGAGAACTCTTCTTGCCTCTTTCAGTTTCTGGCATTCCTTGGCTTGTGGCTGCATCACTCACTTCCCTGCCTCCATTTCACACAGCCTTCTCCCCTCTGCATTTCCTTTTCTGTCTCTTACAAGGACACCAGTCATCGGATTTAGGGCTCACTGTAATCCAGTATGACCTCATCCTCATTCTTACCTGCAAAGATCCTATTTTCAATTAAGGTTGCATTTTGAAGTCTCAGGTGGACATTACTTTTGGGGGAACACGATTCAATTACAGTACGTAATATTTGATGATGTGTAGCTAGAGCAAAAATCATAAAGGTTGAAACCATCTTGGAAACATGATTATGAGCGACCCACATGCTCAGATTGCAGACTCAGCATTTTGCTGTGTGGAGTGAGAATGGCAGGGAAGACTGCATCAGTCAAGATCTGGGACAAGATTGGTGAGATGGGGAGAGAGGCAGATTCCTGAGATATTTCCTAGGGGCCCCGCAGATGGGAGATAAGGAGGGCACAAAGGTGTGTGGGCTGCTATGCAGATGTCTGGTCCCAGTGATTGCCAGGTGTTTGGATGAGATTCATAATTACATTGGTGGACTGGGTAAAACAGGCTGTCCCCCTTAAGAGGAGGTGGGCCTTGTCCGATCAGTTGAAGGTCTGGCTAGAACAAAAGGTCTGATCTTCCCCTGAGAAAGAGGGAGTTTTTCTGCCTGACTGCCTTAAAACTGAGATATCGGCTTTTTACTACCTTCAGACTCAAACTGAAACATGCGGGTTTCTCTTGGGTCTTGAATCTGCCAGCTTTCAGGCAGAAACAACACCATCGGCTCACATGGGTGTTGAACCTGCTAGCTTCCACTGCGGATCTTGGGACTTGCCAGTCTCCACAGTCATCTGAGCCAATTCCTCATGATAAACCTTTCTCCCTACACACGCATCCTATTGGTTCTGTTTCTCTGGAGAATCCTAATATAGACGGGCAAACTATACGCGTGAGTGCCTAGAAACTGGAGCATCTTTTCCTTACTGTTTTCGGTTTGAGTCCCACTTGTGGCCAAATCACAGTTTCAAAGCTTTCTCCCCTTCCCACCCTCCACAAAGCTTTTTCTGGCTTTATAGGCTGTGGCCAAATCACAGTTTCAAAGTTTTCTCCCCTCCCCACCCTCCAACAAAGCTTTTTCTGGCTTTATAGGCTGACCCCACAGCAATTCCAATCACATCTCCCAACTGCTGTGAATGAAATGCTTGACGTATATTCAATATTCAATCTTTATTGACTTCAGATGAATGAAATGAGGATTCCTCATTTGGGTCATAGGTCTTATGTCTTGAAGAGGCTCAACCATGCTGAACCCAATCATAAACTTTATTGGGGCTCACGGCAGAAATCTAGGCTTTCATGCTCCATAGCATAAAATCTCTTGCAAAAATCAATCTGAATTCAAGAAAGAAATACAGATGCGTGGCAGAAAGGAAGAGCTGGGCCTATTAGTCTGAAATAATGCCCCTCCTTCTCCTGCTGAGGCCATAAGCTTGAAGTGTGTAGATGCAGTTATTACTGTAATGATAGAGGTAAAGCTGAAATTTTATTAAATAGTCCACTGACCCAGAAAAGATGGGAACAGAGTTGTCATCTTCTCCTTTTCAAACATTCTGAAATTTTTGGTCTAGTGCAGGATGAAATATTAGATTACTGACACATTCCTTAATAGGATGGTAATATTGAATAGTAATGGCCGTGTCTCGAATGCGTGCTAAGGGAGTGAGAGGTCGGGAGTCCTGGGCTACCTGAAGCTTCAGGGCTCCTGCAAAACGAATGACAGCACCAACATGGTATTTTTGGTAAGTTAACCAAGTCCACCTACAGCCCGGCTGGACAGAGGTGGCAGGACCCAGGGGAGTACCCAGGGCTGCAGCATGATTCAAAAGGTGCTGCTCCTCCTTCACTCATGGTTCAGACATTCATCAGAATCTGCAACTGACCCTCTGCTTCCACATTTACTGTGCTGTTGCTGCTTGCCACGGTTCCCAATCCTTTGACTTTACTTCCTCATATGTACGCCCCTCTGACTGCTGGTATGCATTCTCCTCCAAGGGGCTGCTCAGCTGTTGGCTAAGGTTAAAGTGTTCGTTCCTTCTGTGCCATCTGCTGTATCTGCTTGCCTGCCTGCAGGCGTGAGTGTGACCAATGCAGCCCATATCCTGGCCTGTTTCCAGGGCTGAAGATAAGTGGCTTGTGCCCAGAAGGACATCTCTGCAGTCATCTGTGTGTGTTCCACATGGAAGTGTTTTCAGCCCCATGGGGTACTGCCACCACCCGGGGAATGGGCTTACACAGTACTTTTGTCTGAATTGGGAAAAGTCCCGAGGTCAGCAAACTGTCCTGGGGCTCAAGTCTTGCTTTTGGAAATACAGTTTCATTGGAACTCAGTCAATGCTGTTCACAGATGCATTGTTTATTAGGGCTGCTTTCTTGTTGCAGTGGCAGGGTTGAGTAATTGTGACAAAGACCCTATGGTCTGCAAGCCTGAAGTATTTATGATCTGGCCCCTTTGGCAAATGTTTGCTTGGCATGCAGAGCACAGCCAGAGCTGGATTCCAGCCTCCCACCTCCCCTTCAGCCGGCTGGGCCTGGTGTTGTTTTTACAACAACCGCGTGAGAGAAATACGACAAGAATCAGGCTCGGGAATGACAAAGGCTCTCTCCTTGACCAAACTTTAGACAGGCTCCCCTGAACCTGCTTTTCTCCTAGGTCTCATCCTCGAGACCCACCTTTGGTTTGCTAAATCCAGTTTTAGCAAGATTCCCGCTAAGTCACTTCAGCAAGAAGCCCTCACCTTTGATATTGGATCACCCTCCATACCTGATCAAATTCCTCTCCCCCACCTTTGATGTATAAGCCCTTGGCCTGTCTGTAGCAGGAATCCTGTTAAATCAGTTTATCAAGAAACTCCCTACCTTGATGTCTCCTCTTAGTCATTTTCCTTCTACTGATCCCTCCTTCTCTCATTGCCTGGAATCCCAGCTATCTTTGCTGTGGTTCTGAGTTAAACTCCATCTCTCTGTGATACTGTGATAATCTTCACACTCACTGCAATAGTCCTGAATAAAGTCTTCCCTACCATTTTAACAAGTGTTAGAATATACATACATATATACATATATATATGCGTGTTTTAGAATAAACATATATATATATATGTTTTAGATAGTGTCTTGCTTTGTCACCTAGGCTGGAGTGCAGTGGCATGATTATGGCTTGCTGTAGCCTCAACCTCCTAGGCTCAAGTGATCCACCCACCTCAGCCTCCTGAGTAGCTGGACTACAGGCATGCGCCACCACCTCCAGCTAATTTTTGTATTTATTTTTATTTTTATTTTTTGTAGAGATAGGATTACTTCTGGCCTCAAGCAATCCACCTACCTCAGCCTCCCAGAGTGCTGGGATTACAGGCGTGAGCCACCATGCCCAGCTGTCAGAATAATTATTTTAAACAATTTTTTTTAACAGATGAGGTGAAAACCTCATCTGAGGTCTCATGGCCAGTACATAGCAACACCAGGGCTCCAACCCAGATTCTGTGGCAGTGAAGTACAGTGACTTTGCTCTGTGTCACCTGCTTCTTGGAAGCATCCAAGCCCAGAAGCTTCTTTTACACACTGAAGGCTGGGCTTGGATTTGGGGCTTCCATTTGCTTGAGTAAGATTGTTCATCATGACAGAAGTGTAAACAAACCTCTGACTCAGTCTCTTCACAACCATCTTTACCCACTGATGTCATTAGTCACTCTTTAGGATTTACCTCTCTCCAAAGAGTTTCTAAAGAATTCATTCATTCCTTTGTTTATTCATTCACAAATATGGTGCAGCTCCAATGTGGCAGGTACCAAATCGGCAATGAAATACCACAGTGAACAAGACGTCTGTAAGGACCTGGCAGCCTGGTGAATTGTTCCATATAATTCTGCTTAATGTACTCTTTCATAGCTACCTTGATGATTAATCTTGGCCCATATCTGGAAACTGTACCTAATAGGATCATAATTTAAATCCTCATGTTGCCTAAGAATTGGCCACCAGGCTCAAGGAAGGGACGCATCAAATCTTGGCACAATTGGTCTGACTCCCGGCAACCATTCACCCCTCACCCCAAACTCTTGTATTAATATAAAGACCATGAGGGTAGAGCAGAAACCAGCAGGCATAATGTGCCAGCATGGAGAAGGAGCTATACCTTTTCTTCCCCTGCCCATGAGGACGCCCACCTTCTGAAGCCAAGAGAGGGGCTGAAGAGTCCCACAGGTAGATATCAGAGCTGCCTGCAAGAACTGATGAGTTGCATTCTGTCCCTTGGCTGCATGATTGCTTGGGCAGTGAGCCTGCTGCCTGCCCTCCGCTGATCTAAGCAGCAGAAGAAAGAATGAAAATGAGATGTAGATAGATGAGCAAGAATTAGTTTTGACTCCTAGATAATTGTGGCTTAACTAAAGGAAGAAGTTTATGTCTCTCTCATGTAGAAATCTAGAGGTAGCTGATTTGGAGCTGGTCCAGCAGCTGGGCACTGTGAAATCTTTCGGGGAACAAGGCTCACTCTGTCATCCTTAGGGTGTGGTTCTCTACCCACTAGGATGAAGCTCCAGGACTCATATCACCAATCCAAGCAGTGAGATGGAAGAAGGGCGGGAAGAGAGGCAAAGAGTGTCAGCTGGATCTTCAAGAAGTTCTTGGAAGCTGCCTTGCCATGTTTCTGCTCAGATCTCATTGGCTAGAACCCAGTCACACAATCACAGCTAATGCAAGGGAGGCAGGGAGTGTGGGGTGCATTGTGGACAGCTGTGTGTCCACATGCCCAGCTACAATTCTAATACTACAGACCATGGGAAGGACAGCTGCTGGAGGACAGTCGCCATCTTTGCCACAGCAGGGAAGAGGAAGAGGAGAGTGGGAAGGCAACCCCTCCTCTGCCCCAGCATCTGGTATGGCAAGGATGCATGAGCTTCCTGCGGAGCATATGAAAGCACTTAGCTGGGCTTGCAGTGTCCCCAGGCAAGAGGACACCAGCAGTGGATTTCTGGGGTGCTTTTCAGAGGACAGGAACTGCAGGAAGGTGGAAGATGGAGGGTCCACTCTGGAATACTCATGTCGAGGAGTACCTGCCAGCCCTCCTAAGAACTCACTCATGACTCATGAGAGATGAGGCCATCACCCACCAAGGCTACCTGGGTTTACATCCCATATGACTTTGGGCACACTGCAGTGCCTCTCTGTACCTGAGTGCTCTCGTTTATAATTAGGAATAATAGTAGACCTAACTCATGAGGTTGTTGTGAGGATTAGTGAGTTATTGAAAGCAAAGCCCTTAGAAGCAGACCTAGCAAGTGGTGAATGTGCTGTTGTGATTATTACTGGGACACCTCCAGGTAGAGGATGTCAAAATCCAGTCACCCCACAGCAAAAGGACTTTGTGCTTTCCATTCCTTTCCATCTCTCCCCTCTTCCATTTACACACTAGAGATCCAAGAAACCCAGAAGAGGTAGAAATTGGGGGTGGGTATCTCAGTGGCAGACCCTGACCTCCACACTCACATTTCAAAGTGACAAAGGGAAAAGAAATGACAGAGCAGGGAAGCCCCCTCCCCACCTCAGGTTCCTTAAGCCACACCTGAGCAGCAATGTGGGTGGGGAGAGGTCTGAATCTTATATGAGATTGGAGTTTTAAACTGGACTAGATTGGACTTGTAATTACTAAAGTTTTCTGGGATATAATGGGATCTACCCAAGATGGGCTCTGCTATCCAGCAAAGAAAGGGCATTTGCCATGGCACAAATGGGAAAGGATACAAGGAAAGTAAAGACTCTTTTATTTAAATACCCCAGTGGCAGAGATCACATAATAAACTGGCCATGCTCACATTTTTCTTTTAAAAGTTGACCTGTACTCAGCTGGGTTTAGCAGCCCTATGGGTGGCTTGACTGGGTTGGTATCAACAAGCCAGAGGGAGCTTTAGCATTGAGGCAACCGAGTCTGCTGGCCTTCCAGCCCTGTGCTCCATCCATGTATGTGTCCTTTCTACAGCATCCTACTCAGTGACCCCACCAGCCTCCACTGACATGCGGTCAATGAGGAGCAAGCTGCAGTCTCAAAAGAGTGTTGGCCACAGGGATGGACAGCTCCAAACCCTGCTCTACCTGATGCAGAGTCCACCCAGCACACTCATCATGTTCACCCTTTTGCTCCAGTTCTATCTGTGCAACCACACATCTTTCCTTTTCTGTTTGATAAATCAAAAGGCATAAAGAACTATCCCGGAGCTGCCTTGTGGTTATTTCCAAACCATGGGGCTAACCAACATTTCACTGGACAGTGACAAGAGCAACTTCAATACCTTACAAAAGGCCCATGTGTTACGTTTCTATTTTAGCTTAGTTCTAGGGGGAAATGTGAATTCTTTCCAGGAGAAAAAGAAGTCTTTCTTTTTTTTCTTCTGCAATTAAAATCTCAACGTGGAGAGAAGGGAAGTGGAAGACACTGGAGTTGGCAGATGTGAGTTTAAACTCCCTTCACTACTTACTACTGTTTCAATCTTCTACAACCGACTTAACTTTTCTGGGCCTTAATGCTCACAGCTGCAAAATGGGAGGGTGTGGCTAAGAATGCTAACAAACCAGGTAGTTGTGGGGATTATATGAGAAGGTACACAGGATGCACCCAGTAGAACCCTGTAACGCACTGGGTATGCAACAGATGGCAGCTACCATCAGGGCCACTACTGATATCGTTTACTTGGATTTGCTTTCCAAACTCAGTAGTCAAGGAATCTGGCATCAAGTTCAACAAAGACAAGGTCAGGATTTTGACCCATGTCTGTCTTTGTGAAATGCCCAGGGCTTCCACTCAATGTGATGTTTGCAAAGAGCCCATTAATAAGCCATTTGAGTCATCGCCTGGGCCAGGTGACTGGGCCACCTGTGCCTCTTTCCCCCCTTGGTGAGGTTGCTGTGCACATTTTTCCCTCACGGGTGTTGCTTTGGCACCTCCAAAGCACCCAGAATCTTCTGTGTTATCTTGTCTCATCTCCACAGCAATGGAAAAAAAATGAGTATCCAGGAGATTAATAAGCTTGTTCCTGTGACTCAGAGATCAAGTGGCAGAGCCAAGCTCCAAGCTCAAGCTTTACTTAATAAATATTCCACTCTGTTTTAATTTTTCCTCCTTGTCAAACCCTTTGGGAAGGTAAGAGGAGGGAGGTGCGAGCAAACAGACTGAGCTGTGACGGGACACACCTGAGTCTCAGCACTCTTTCCCTTTATCACTTTAATCCTCACGGCATTTCTGAGGCTGTCATCCCCATCCCCATTTTTAGGGATGACAACTCTATCAAGGGCCAAGGGATTGAGGCCACTTTCCACTAGGAGCACAGTCAACAGGTGAGGGATCAAGGGTCCTTGGCTCACCACCTCTCCTGCTCTCTTTCCATTGACAGGTTGGCCTAGTTTCTTTTGTAAGTAGGTTCCAGGTAGGCATGCATCCTACAGAAATAAATACAGGGCAGGAGAATGTATCCAGAGTCTGCACAACTGTGAGTTGCCCATCAACTCTTCAGGCACATCTGTAAACACTGAGGAGTGTGGAGTGCTGAGTCACAATTTCTAAATCAAGTCCTTTCTCAGGCTGCCCTTTAAAATCCCACACCCTCGGCGGTCTGACTCTTACCAGCACACCTTTGTGACATGCAAACACACACACGCTCGCGTTTGTAACTTCCTCTTCCTAGTGACTCACTCATCAGTTCCTTTTGAAGAATGAGTAACATCAACGGCAAAGACAAGCTCCCAAGTTAACTTTTCAATGCTCCATGGGAAAATGGGTGTTAAAATGTTGAGAATGCCACCTGCTTCCACGTTCAATAGAAATTCTTTGTACTTTCATGCAATTGGTGGGGTTGAAGGTTTGCAAACATGAAAGTTTCCTCTCCAGCCCAGACTCTAATTTCACTGCTGTAAAACAGAATGTTATTTGATATGCAGCTTTTTAAGAATGCAGGTGAACAGAATGAATGTGAGAACATTGACAGACTTCTAAAATAAGAATAAAAAGAGGTTATATTTAGTTTCCTTTAGAGAAACGTTAGAGGTTCTAATTGCTCAATTCCCTCACTTCCTCTAGACATATCAAGAACCTACTGTGTGCCAGGCACTGTGTGACACACTGAAGAGAGCAAAATGTGCCAAACAGTTCAAGTGAATAAACCCTTGATCTGATGGAGGAGGCAGATATGTAAATAAATCTTTTCTGTTACAGAAGTATGCAAAAGTTCCGTGAAAACATAGAAGGGGAAGTAATTACATTGTTCAGTAGAATTTGGTAAGGCTTCCTAAAGAGATAATTTTTTTTTTTTGCCAGATGCTGTGGCTCACGCCTGTAATCCCAGCACTTTGGGAGGCCAAGGCAGGTGGATCACCTGAGATCAGGAGTTTGAGACCAGCCAGGCCAACATGGTGAAACCCCTTCTCTACTAAAAGTACAAAAGTTAGCCAGGTGTGGTGGTGGTGGATGCCTGTAATCCCAGCTACTCGGGATGCTGAGGCAAGAGAATCACTTGAATCCAGGAGGTAGACGTAGCAGTAAGCCGAGATCGTACCATCACACTCCAGCCTGGGCAACAAGAGCGAACACTCCATCTAATAATAATAATAATAATAATAATAATAATTTTTTTTTCCAGACAGGGTTGCTAGAATGCTAGAAGTGACACATTCAGGCTGAAAGACCATTGTGAACACAAGGAGGCCTGAAGGTATATGTGTGGGTTGGGGCTGGAGTAGCATGTTTTTTCTGCTTAGCATGATTTCCTGTTCTCTTCTTCTAGCTCCTTTGGGGAGCCCTCTCCCTACTGAATATGATTCCAGAGGGGCTGTCCCTGGGGCACAGCCCACTAGAGAGGTGGTACATGGTTCAACTCATTCAGGGACAGTCACGTGACTCAGGCAGAACCAATCAGAATTTTCTCTAGGCTAGTTGTGCGACTCAAAAATAACCAATCAGAATCTTCTGTTGGGCTGGTATATGAATCTGGTGAAAGAGAAACCCCCTTCCACTGTAACGGCCCAGCTGGACACAGGCAGTGTGGATTTGCTGGCAGGCATGTTGCCAGCCCACTGAAGAGCGTATGCTTGACAAATGAAGCTAGCAGGGACCTGCAAAGCAGGATCTCTCTCTCTCTCTCTCTCTCTCTCTCTCTGTCTCTTTCACTGAGGCCCAATAATAATAATATCAGATATGCTGAACTTTATTTTCAAAATAAAATTCTTTTTTCTTAAACTGGCTTGATTTGGGTTTCTATCATTCTGAATTTGCGCAAATAATTATGACAAGATGCTGTACCCTGGTAGCTTAAAGCACCAGAGGGAAAGATGAGAATTAAGGGAGTGAAATCTTGAAGGATTTGAATGACAGGGCTGAGGCATTAAGACTTTGTCCTGTGGACAATGGGGAGTCAGTGAATGTTTTTAAGAAGCAAAGTGATATGGTTTGATTTTGTTTCAAAAGGATGTCTCCAGCAGGGGGATGGATCAATATATCTCTCATAATTCATTAGTTCATGTAAATATTGACAGAGCCTCAACCTACTTAGTAGGGATAGAGACAGAATACATATTCTGAAACTGCTAATTTCATCTGAATATGCCAGGAGGCAGTTTTCCTTCTCAGTAACTAAGATTATTTCATTAGCAACGAAAACTGGATTCTTCTAATGTAAATAATGGGTAACACTTCAAAGGAAACTCTCTCACACAGCAGAACCCCCATAGGTAAGAGGACATGTGTCACAATTAGCAAGCACATCAATTAATAAAGAAAACAAAAAATAGTCACAATAGGAAGGTTCATAAATGCTTTTCTCTGCCCATAATTCTTTGGCTGATGAAAGCATGTTTGCTCCAGCTGATCTTCTTAGTCCTGATCTAGAAGTCATTCTATTGTGGCCTAAAAGCTCTGTAATTTCTAAAAAAAGCAATGTCAGGCTTAGTAACTGGGCTAAGACATGAACCTAGCACCAAGTCTGCAGTCTGCCTTTAATGGTTAAAACATGTCCAGAACCTACAGGACACAGCTCATCAAGGCTTTGGACTCTCAGTCACACCCGTGGCAGGATCTGGTGCCAACCCTGGATCACCCTGTGGCCTTGGCAAGTCATAGCTTCTGAATCTTTATTTTCTACATCCCTAAAAAAAAGTGGAATCATAAAATAGAGCCAAAGTGAAATAATAGGTGCATAAATTAAATTAAATGATGCGAGACCCTTTAAAGTTAAAATTCAAACTATTGAAACATCTATATAAAAGATGTATGTATAAAATTTGTATACTTTCATGACAGCATTCTATGCTCACCCTTTAAACATTCCTGATAGGCACCATGTTAGGTTTGGGGATATAATCATAATGAGAACATGGGACAGAAACCTAGTGGGAGAAATGTGTTAAGTGAAGACTGCAGGAATGTGGTTGTTGGTAGACCTCCACCGTGAGGTGGAGGTCTGTGTGAGATGCTTTGGCAGCAGAGAGGGCAAAACACTGAGATCCCCAATATGTTTCCTGTGAAGTCATGGTTGCTGTCATGGAAGGCATAGTGCTTGAGTTTGGAGTGGCAACATAACAACAATGTTTTTGGGAACCACCCAGGCAGGCAGTATGGAGGTTGAATTGGTGAAAGTGCTAAGTATAACCATAGAGTCAAGGTTATACTAGTCATGTGCCTAGTAGTGATCAGATCTCCAGTGTCCAGGTGCCTTTGCCACAGGGAAGGCACAGATGGACGACTAGAGAGTGGAAATTGGGGAGGATTCAGGGTATTCACCCCAGCCTTCTTTGGGTATGCCTCTGGAAGAACTGTAACTCTTCCACTGCTGTTTTTACAGCTTTTATCACACAGCCCCTGCCTCTGTGGTGGCTGCCCGGCTTTCACCGAGCAGGTCTTCTGAAGGTGTAGTTTCCATTGCAGGGACCTGGCTGCTGCTAATCTCAGGGTTGTTCCATCATCCCATTTGCTCCACAATACAGAAGAAAGGCACCTGTGTCACTAATTTCTTGTACAAAGTGCCCTCTGTTTGAAATACTCATGGTGGTTTCTATCATCTACCTGTACCCTTAGCTATCCAAAGGCCAATCAATTAGCCCAAATGAGAGATGGTGACGCATTGAGGCAGAGAATTGAAACAGGAGGGTTTTGAATTTCAGTGGATGTTGGAATGGGAGAGGAAGAATTGGGGCACCTGACAATTTGCAAATAGATCATGAGTGCATAAAGGCTGAAATTTATTCATTCAATGCTTGGGGCTTAGTTGACTGTCTATGATTTATTTGTGCCTTCATACCTGCAATTCCAACTTTAAATCGAAGAACACAAGTAAAATTTCTATTTTCAGCACCACGGAGAGTTCCCTGCTCCCAACATACAATTTTTATTGCTTAAAAAAAGTGTTCTATACATCTTGATGATTATGAAGTCTTTCATACATTAAAGTAAGCTTGTTTATTATTCCAGAGATAAATTTAGTTTCTGCACCAAAACATTTATAATTTGCAAGTCCGTTTCATGGTGGTGAAAAAAGGAAGCAATCTCAGTATGAATATAACAGGTTAATTCTAATGGTGAGCATTAGAATTAACAATGCAATGCTGATTTTGACATTACGTTTTATATATGTATCACATGATATTAATATTTGTAGCCATCTCCTAATGCTCTACCCCGACCTAAACTTTTACCCTCCTAGAATACCCGCTATGTGTGTCTGCCCAGAGTACACCATTGCCTTCCCATGGCCTATGTAATAAAATCAGAATTCCTTAGTCCAGCAGTTTAAGCCCTTTATTACAGAATTCTAGTAAAATAATAGGTGCATAAATTAAATTAAATGATGCGAGACCCTTTAAAGTTAAATTCAAACTATTGAAACATCTATCTAAAAGATGTATTTATAAAATTTGTATACTTTCATGACAGCATTCTATGCTGAGGAACTCTCCGCGGTGCTGAAAATAGAAAATTTACTTGTGTTCTTCGATTTAAAGTTGGAATTGCAGATATGAAGGCACAAATAAACCATAGACAGTCAACTAAGCCCCTTCTTCAAAAATTTGAAATAGGCCAAGTACAATGGCTTATGCCTGTAATCCCAGTACATTAGGAGGCTGAGTTCGGAGGATCACTTGAGCACAGGAGTTTGAGACCAGCCTGGGCAATATAGTCAGACCCCATCTCTATAGAAAAATTAACTGGGCATGATAGCACACACCTATGGTCCCAGATACTCGGGATGCTGAGGTGGGGCAGGGCGTCGCCTAAGACTGGGAGGTAGAGGCTGCAGTGAGCCACAATCATGCCATTGTGCTCCAGCCTGGATGACACAGTAAATAAAATGAAAAATAAAAATAGAAATTTAAAATAGAATTACTATATGATCCAGCAGTTCCACTTGTGAGTATATACCCAGAATAATTGAAAGCAGGGTGTCAAAGAGACATCTGTACATTTAAGTTTATAGTAGTATTATTCACAATAGCCAAAAGGTGGAAGCAAGCCAAGTGTCCATTGACCAATGAATGGATAAACAAAATATGATACATCCATACAATGCAATATCATTTAGCCTTAGAAAGGAAGGAAATCTTGACACATGCTACAACATAGATGAACCTTGCAGATATTACGTTAAGTGAAAGAAGCCAGTCACAAAAGGACAAAGACTGTATGATTCTACTTATATGAAGTACCTAGTACCCATAGTCAAAATCATAGGGACAGAGTAGAATGGTGGTTACCAGGGACTGGGGGGAGAGGTGAGTTTTTTAGTGGGTACAGAATTTTGGTTTTGCAAACTGAGGAGTTCTGGAGATTGGTTGCACAGCATTGTGAATGGACTTAACAATACTCTTAAAAACTGTTAAGGTGGTAAATTATCTGTTATGTGTATTTTACCACAGCTTTGTTGTTGCTGTTTGTTTGTTTGAGATGGAGTTTTGCTCTTGCTGCCCAGGCTGGAGTGTAATGGCACAATCTCGGCTCACTGCAACCTCCACCTCCCCGGTTCAAGCGATTCTCCTACCTAAGCCTCCCGAGTAGCTGGGATTAAAGGCATGTGCCACCATGCACAGCTAATTTTAAAAAACCCCACATCTTTATTCCAGCTTTCCAGCTTCATTCTTTCCCAGCTATAAAACCATCAAACATGCTATAAGCCTCTTGCATCAGTAATGCCCCCAAAACCCCACATCTCCAATTATTAGACAACAATCAGCCCCTCACAGTAGAGCACACACACGGTCTATTTCACAAAGGGTTGTCTGATCTCACCTGCACTCCCTCCTCTGGCTGGTCCAGTGACATTCTCTTGACATAGGGCTTTCTCTCTCAAAGCACTTGGCACTGTCTTCATTGTTATTGTAATCTGTGAGCGCATCTAGTCTTTTCCCTGCTGGGCATGGAGTACTTTGAAGGCCGGCATGGTTCTGCCCCCATGGAGTGTTTTTCAAGTTGGCATGGTTGTGCCCTAATTCTGTCATCCCAGAATGTGGCACTGGGTCTGGCACTTCAAAATGGAATTTTTGAAATGGACAAGTGTTCTTTGAGTCTGTCCTTCCAAGCAACTGAACTATGGCTAGTTTGGCCAAAAGACGTACACGGCGGGTTATCTGAGCTTCCATTGGGATATTCCTCTGATCTCCAGCAAGAGCCTTGCCTTCTCATCACCTGTAGGTAGAAAGGCTGCTTCGCCCCCCTCCTGCCTGTAGTCCATCTTCCACACAGCAGCCTGAATGACCTTCCAAAAAGCAGCCAATGTGCTCTATCAAAAGCATAGATCAAATCATGTTTCTCCACTGCTGAAAACCGGCAATAGCTTTCCACTCTCTCAGAGTAAAAACAGACGCTGATGAGTCCCTATTACCTCATGTCTCACCTTTCCCCCTGGCCTGGCCTCCTACCACTCTCCCAATATTCACGTTGCTCTAGGTGCACTGGTCTGCTCACTGTTCCTGAGGCATCCAAGCACACTTCCGTTTGGACCCTCCATACCTGTGCCTGGAAATGTTGCCCTGAATTGTCACATCTCACCCCTCACTTCCTCCAGCTCTTTACTCACATGTCCCTGTATCAGAGAGGTCTTTCTCTGGTCTCTGTAACACAGCAGCAAAACAGACCCCCTCCTGTGGTCCTCTTATGCTGCTGTAACATTTCACAGTACTTATCACTGCCTGACATGCTATATACACAGATTTTTTTTGTTGTTTGCCTCCCTCCACTAGAACACATGCACTAAGATGGCAGAAACATGGTCAGTAGTTCACTGCTGCATCATGAGACTGGCACGATGTAGGTGCTTGGTACAGCACTATTGAGTGCACAGGTGGATGGATGGAGGGAGGGAGGGAGGGATGATGGATGAGTGGGTGGATGAGTGGATGGATGGGTGGATGGGTGGATGGGTGGATGGATGAGTGAGTGGATGAATGAATAGCTCCGCATTTTCAAGACTGCACAAGCTGTCAGGTTGAGCATGAGGAAGACAACAGCAAGTTCCATGGTTAGTATCACCAACCTATAAATATGGAAAATATACAGCATTTTCCTCTTTTATTTCCTGTTCTTAACCACAATCTGACTTTAAGGAATGGTTTCAAAAATCCTTGTGGCAATTGTTACTAGATAAAGCCCATGTTTAATAACCGTGCACTCAAGATCCTGCACAAGAAGACTTGAAGTGAGCCCACGTAGAACATTTGCTGGTCAATGAATCTGCCAACCCCTTTCCTGTGTTAATTTCTCCTCCTGAAAAAATGTTCTCCACCATCTGTGCCTGTCAACATCCTATTCAGACTTAAACGTTCAGCTTCTGTATGAGCCCAGGGAAAACATACAGCATATGCGTTACCCCATTTCTTAGAAGTCTCAGAGCACTTTGTCACTACCTGTCTCTGTTATGAATCATACCTTTTCTAGCCCTACATTTTCCTCACTTTCAAGATGGGGAAAGGGAGACTGCACTGGATAGTAATAAGATAAAAATATGTGCAACTGTGTGCAATTTGTGTGTGTGTGTGTGTGTGTGTGTGTGTGTGTGTGTGAATGTGTCCTGGCATCTCCTGGAGGTAACAGCCCAAATATGTTATCTGTTATTATTAATATCCAATAGTCTCCTTCCACAAGGTTTGAAGCCTCTCAAGGGTAGAGTTTTTTGGGGTTTTTTTCCATCTTAATGTCTTTGTTCTTAATGCCCAAGCTTTGAAACGTCCCTATTATTGTGTATTGAGTGCCTGGATTAATGAATGAAAGATTCCACTTGGGGAAGGGCGGCAGGGAGAACACAGGAATAAAGCTTTAACAATCTTACTGTTCTGACTGCATGCTGACATTTCCAAAACGCTGACCCGATTTCCTGATGCCACATTCATCGTCTTGCTTTTGAACATCTCCTGTAAAACAGCTTCTAATTTATTGGATCCTTTTAAAGATTTGTTTCCTGCTTTCATATTCTACTCTCAGATTTCATTCCAATTTCTTTGACGTTAACTTAAGATCCAAGTCCCTATTTCCAAAATTTATTATCTAACGTAAACACTCTCCACCCAATTGCGGGTGCAATTTATACCTAGGAGATGGAACAATCCCTTTAAGGAATAAATTGGATTCTCTTGTATCTCACTTTTCTATCATCACAAAAGCATAAATTTTAAAAATGCTAGCCTGCAACATAAGGGAAACCAAAGCTCTGTGCCCAGAAATGACAAAGTTGTGCCTTAAATTGAATTGGAATTTTCATCCTAAATGACACATCTGCATGTCTTCAATCTTTTTTTGTCTGAATATTTCTTTCTAGCTGATATGACTCCTGAACCACAGGGTAATGAAAGAGCACTGCTTAAGTAGTTCTTTAACCAGATGACAATTGGCAATTTATTTTTGGTACAGTGATGGGAGGTGTGGTGGGGAGCTATCTGGGATACAAAAATAGGTTATACCAGTTTTTCCCCTGTTTATTAATTATCACTATCTCATTATTGATCTTATTGAGGCTCAGCATGTGACAGAAAAAACTGTGCTATGAGTTCCACACGAATCATTTCATTCAATTCTCACATAGCCCATTTCAAAGATGACAAAACTGAGGCATAATGAGATTCGCTTTCCTGAGCTTTCACAGCTGGCTTAAGTGGTGGTGCCAGGATTGCAATCCAGGTTGTCTAATCTAAAACTCAGGCTTGATAAACACCTTCCCTTTAGGGAGAACGTTAATCATACTTTGATTTTCTTTGTTAAAAGGATGACATGCTTATTACAAAAAAAAACCTTAGAAATAAATAAAAAAGAAAACAAGGGAAATTACATGGAATCTCCTTTTTACCCAAATGCAATTGGGAAACTGCTTCTTCGTCTTTTTTGGTTTAATAAGCAGACATTTCCTTACACAGTCACACATTTTATAAGCTATAATTTTCTCTCAAGATTGTAAAAATAACCTTTTTCAATATTGCAGGATTTTCATAGTAAGCGTTAGATAAGGATGCGTCACAGTCTCATAGTTGCTTAAAAGGATATATATGACTTATTAAGCAAACTCCTTTCCTTTAGCTTATTTCAAGATTACTGGTTATCACAAACAATACTGTCATAAATATCCTCATGCTCAAAACTTTCTGTGCAGGCCAGACTGGAGCCGTTTGATACATTCCAGTGTTACAGCAGGTAGTTAGGCATAAGCAGGGCAGAAGAGGGCTCACCCCACCTACACATACACATCAGTAATGTCAGGCAACCATCAGGTGACAGTCAGGCAGTTGTTAACAGTCTCTAAAATAATAATTGGTCACGGCTGGTGCCAGAGAAAGGCCGTCTCCTAATAGAAAACACCTGAAACGGGTGAGCAGCAGTTTTCTGATAGGATCTCAGGAGAGGGGCAAGCTGGCTCCAGCATGCACATGCAGACAGCCCACCCCAAAGGAAGAATCTGATTCAGGGAGAAGTAATGCAAGACCCCAGAAGAATGCCAACGTATAAAACCCCAAGTCAAAAGACCAAGCCGCGCACCTGATCTCTCAGGTCACCCGCGTGGCTCTCTTCCAGGAGTACTTTACTTCCTTTCATTCCTGCTCTAAAGCTTTTCAATAAACGTTCCCTCCTGCTCTAAAACTTGCCTCAGTCTCTCCTTCTGCCTTCTGCCTCCTTGGTTAAATTCTTTCTTCTGGGGAAGCAAAGACTTGAGGTTGCTGCAGACCTGGATGGATTCACTGCCGGTAACACCGGAAAGCACCAGAAAGTGAAACTAGCAGGTCAAAGTGTGTGAATATTTAAAAAGTACTTGATTCTTATTGCCAGATACTATTCCAAAAGGGCTGTAACAGTTTCCACTGCCATTAGTAAATATACATTCAGACTGCCCAGAGAATTTTTTTTTTTTTCAGAATGCTTTGTCTTAGGAAACATCCCCTTCCCTCAAAATGCAAAACCCAATCTGGGTCATCATCTCCTAAAAGCCCGGTTGATCCTTGATGCCACAATTTATCCTTGCTCCTTCATGTCCCATACTCTGACCTAGCACCTCCCAAATCAACTGAAGTTGTCATCACACACCTGCCCCCCAGGCCAACTGCGAGCCCTATGGCAGGCACACGGTAGGTGCTCAATGCACACTCACAGAGTGTCTGGGTTTTGAAGAAAGGGACCGTGTATTTATGCACTGTAGTTTCTACTGCACTGTTTGGAACACAGTATGTGCCAATTAAATGTGACTGACTGAAAGTGAACCTGCCATTTGGTTTATTTCAGAGCCTGCCAGGGCAGAAAGAACTCACTGTGTGAGCAAATCCTTTCAACTCTTGGGGCCTCAAGCCTTCACTCAAGGCATATACATTAATTGATTGATTGATTGATTGATTGGAGTTTCACTGTTGTTGCCCAGGCTGGAGTGCAATGGCACAATCTCGGCTCACTGCAGCCTCCACCTCTCGGGTTCAAGCGATTCCCCTGCCTCAGCCTCCTGAGTACCTGGGACTACAGGTGTGCACCACCATGTCTGGCTAATTTTTTGTATTTTCAGTACAGACGGGGTTTCACCACATTGGCCAGGCTGGTCTCGAACTCCTGACCCCAAGTGATACACCTGCCTCGGCTTCCCAAAGTGCTGGGATTACAGGCGTGAGTCACCACGCCCAGCAATATGCACTTATTAAACACCTACCATGTGCTGAGACCTACAATAGGTAACCAGGAAATAGAGGTAATTCCAGAAGGACTGCCTGGTTGCAAATTTGGATGTCTCATATACACAATAAGTGACTGCAGGGAAGCCTTAATGAAGGGGTTAGTGTAGCTCATAAAGAGGCTCAAAGAGGGGTCCACCCGGTCCACCCAATTCTTCTTGGGGCAGTTGGGAGTCTTCGCAAAGCAGCAGTCATGGAGCCAGAACATGATTGTAGTGAGTGGAACTGTGTCTTCCCAAATCTATGTCCCAGTCCTAACCCTGGTGTCTCTGAATGTGACCTTATTTGGACATAGGGCATTTGAAGATGTAATTAAATTAGGTATCTGGAGATGAAATCATCCTGGATTTAGGGTGGTTCTTAAACCCAATGACTGGTGCTGTTTTAAGGGAAAGAGAGATTTGAGACAGGAAGACAGGGAGGATGTGGTCATGTGAGGATGGAGGTAGAAATCAGAGTGATGCTGCCACAGGCTGAGGAATGCTACCAGAAGGCAAGAAAGGAGTCTCTCATCTGTCTCTCCCTCCCATGCAGTCAGATATAAAGCCACCTCCTCCATGATCTATTTCTCACATTGCAACCCTGCCCAGAGAGGTGGCCACAGCCAGGGTGTGGATCTGCTCCGCGCTTGCCATGGGACCAACCAATCCCAGTGCCTGCCTCTCTCAGTGGCATCCTCCTGGGTACATTTGGCCTCTGGTCTGAAGGTGCTCAGTCCTAACCAGCTCAGCAGAATGAGGTTTCCTGTCCTCCACTGCTGCTCCTAGAAATGTCTTCATCAAGGTTTGGAGCTCCAGTCCAGCGAAAAATAAAGTGGCGCTTGAAGTTTCTGGAGGATTGTGTTCCTCAAGGAAGTTGAGAGGTTGTATAGCTGTGGTTCAGGGAAGGATTCAGGTATCATATCCGCCTAATGTAGTGATTCTCCTCTAGGGGTGATGTCACTTGCTGGTGCACATTTGATGATGTGTGCAGACATTTTTGATTATCACAACTTGGGGGAAAGGAGTGGGAGATGCTTCAGGCATCTAGGGTGGGGAAGCCACCGCTCCACCTAAACATCCCGTAGTGCACAGGACAGGCCCCCATAACAAGGAATTGTCTGGTCCAAAATATCAATAATGCCAAGGTTGAGAAATTCTGCCAGTGCCTTCAGAATCTCATCATAAGTTCTGACAGATAAGAAAAAGTTAACCAGGTGGATAGGACAAATAAAAGCATGTCTTAAAGAGAGATTATCATGCAAAGGAAGAAGAGAGGTAGAAAACATGTGAACTTGAAAGAAATGTAGGTAGTCCTGGCATGGAGACTACTAGGGTCTGTGCATGGAGCCAGACGACGGTTGCAAGAGTCAAGTCTGGAGAGATGGGCATGGGGCAGGCTTATGTATAAGGTTCTCATATATTCTAATGATAATAGCAGTAAGCATTTTCATAGTGGCTCACATTTGTTGATCACTCACTAGGTACTAAGCTTAAATATGCAGCACACGTTATTTCAGTTTGTTTTCTCAACATCCCTGTGAGGTAGAGGATTCGTTTCCTGTTGCTGCTTTAACAAATTACTCCAAACTTTGTGGACCGAAACAACAAAATGTATCTGGAGGTCAGAAGACCAGCATGGGAAGTCAAGGTGTTGTCAGGGCCGTGTCCCTTCTGGAGGCTCTCAGGGAGAATGTTTTCCTCCCTCTTCCAGGTTCTAGAGCTGTCTGCATTTCTTGGCTCATGAAACCATCAAAGCCAGGTATAGTGGGTTAAGGTTTGAGTCCTTCTCATGTCACATCAATTTGACACCCTCTTCTGCCTCTCTCTTTCACTTTATTTTTTAGTTTTTATATTAATTTTTAAAAAACTAATTGATACATATTTGACCTATGGGGTGCACAGAATGTGTAATGTTCAAGTCAGAATATTTGGGGTGCAAAGAATGTGTAATGTTTAAGTCAGAATATTTGGGATATCCATCACCTTGAGTATTTATCATTTCTATGATAAATATGAAGTATTTTATCATAGAAGTATTTTATCATATCATATTTATCATAAATACAAAGTATTTTAAGTATTTTAAGTTTTAAGGGAATAACTTAAGTTGAGGCTCCTAGCTACTTTGAAATATACAATATAATATTGCTAATGAGTCACCCTTCTCTGCTATGGAACATTAGAACTTATGCCTTCCATTGGGGCCAGGCGCGCTGGTAATCCCAGCACTTTGAGAGGTCGAGGCAGGCAGATCACCTTAAGTCAGGGGTTCAAGACCAGCCTGGCCAACATGGCAAAACCTTGTCTGTACTAAAAATATAAAAATTAGCAGGACGTAGTGGCACATGCCTGTAATCCCAGCTACTCGGGAGGATGAGGCAGGAGAATCCCTTGAACCCAGGAGATGGAGGTTGCAGTGAGCCTAGATGGTGCCATTGCAGTCCAGCCTGGGCCACAGAGTGAGACTCCATCTCAAATTGTACACAGAGATCAAATTTACTTCATCCCCTGCAATCTACACACCCTCCCCAGCCTCTGGTATCTACCATTCTACTGTCAACCTCCATGGGATCAACATTTTTCGCCCTTGCACATGAGTAAGAACACACAATTTGTCCTTGTGTGTCTGACTTACTTCACTTAACATAATGACTTCCAGTTCCATCCATGTTGCTACAAATGACATGATTTCATTCTGTTTCACAGCTGAATAGAACTGCAATGTGTCTATGTACCACATTTTCTTTATACATTTGTCTGCCGATGGACACTTAACCTAAGGTTGATTCCATATCTTCGCAATTGTGAATAGCGTGGCAATAAACATTAGCACACAGGTATCCCTTTGATACACTGATTCGTTTCCTTTTCATAAACACTCAGCAGTGGGATTCCTGGATCGGATGGTAGTTTTACTTCTAGTTTTTTGGAAATCTCCATACTGTTTTCCATAGTAGTAGTGCTAAATTACATTCCCACCAATAGTGTATGAGGTCTCTTTTCTTTACATCCTCACCAGCATCTGTTATTATTTTGTCCTTTTAGTAGTTGTCATTCTAATTGGGGTAACATAATATCTTCTTGTGCTTTTGATTTTCATTTCCCTGATGATTAGTGATATTGAGCAGTTTTTCATATACCTGTTGGTCATTTTTATGTCTCCTTTTGTGAAACATCTATTCATGTCATTTGCCCACTTTTTATTTTTATTTTTATTTTTTTTACTGTTGTGTTCCCTGTATATTCTGGATATTAGTCCCTTGTCAGATGAATAGTTTACAAATATTTTCTCCCATTCAAAATGCTGCCTCTTCACTGTATTAATTGCTTCCTTTGTTGTGAAGAAGCTTTTTATTTTAATATAGTCCCATTAGTCTATTTTCACTTCCATTGTCTGGGCTTTGAGGTCTTAGCCACAAAATCTTTGCCTACAGCAATGTCCTGAAGGGTTTTCCTTGTTTTCTTCCAGTAGTTTTATAGTTTCTTGTCTCACATATAAGTCTTTAATCTATCTTGAGTTGTTTTTTGTATGTGGTGAGAGATGAGTCCAGTTTCATTCTTCTGCATATGATATCAATTCTCCCAGCATCATTTATTGAAGAGGGTGTTGTTTCCCCAGGCATCTTGTGCAAACATCAGTTACCTTAAATATGTGGATTTATTTCTGGATTTTCTATTTTTTTCCATTGATCTGCATGTCTATTTTCATACCAATAATCTGCTGTTTTGGTTATAATAGCTTTACGATATTCTGAAGTCAGTTATTTTGATGTCTCCAGCTTTGTCTTTTTTGGTCAGGATTGCTGTGGCTATTTGGGCTCTTTTGTGGTTCCCTATGAATTTTTGGATTGTTTTTTTCTATTTCTGTGAAAAACGATGTCGGTATTTTGACACAGATTGCCGTGAATCTGTAGATTGCTTTGGGTAGTATGGTCATTTTAACAATATTAGTTAGTTAATTATTGGTGAATAGAAACACTGATGATTTTTATATGATTTTGTATCTAGCCAATTTACTAGATTTATTTACCAGATCTAAGAGTATTTTGGTGCAGTCTTTTGGTTTTTCTAGATATCACATAATATCATCAGCAAAGAGGGACAAATGACTTCTTCTTCTTTAGTCTGGATTTTTTTTTTTAAATTTCCTTCTCTTTTCTGATTGCTTTGGCCATGATTTTCAGTACTATGTTGAATAAGAGCAGTAAAAGTGGCATCCTTGTCTCATTCCAGTTCCTAGAGGAAAGGATTTCAGCTTTTCCCCATTCAGTATGATGTTAGCTGGGGTTCTGTCATATATGGCCTTTATTTTGTTGAGGGATGTTTCTTCTATGCCTAGTCTATGGAGAGATTTTATCATGAAGGGATGTTGAATTTTATCAAATGCTTTTCCTGCATCTATTTAGATGATCATTTGTTTCCCGCCCTTAATTTTGTTGATGTGACGTAGTATATTTACTGATTTGCATGTGTTGAACCATCCTTGTGTTCCTGAGGTAAATTCTACTTGATCATGTGTATTAATTTTTTGATGTGTTGCTGGATTTGGTTTGCAAGTATTTTGTTGAGAATTTTTATGTCTAAGTTCATCAGGAATATTGGCCTATAATTCTGTGTCGTCGTTGCATCCTTGCCTGGTTTTGGTATCAAGGTAATGCTGGCCTCATAGAATGTGTTAGGGAGAGCTTCCTCCTCTTCACTTTTCTAGAATCGTTTAAGGAAAACTGTGTTAGTTCTTTGGAAGTTTGGTATAATTTGGCAGTGAAGCCATCTGGTCCTGGACTTTTCTTTTTTGAGACACTTTTTATTATTAATTCAGTATCATTACTTGCTGTTTGTCTGCCCAGGTTTTCTATTTCTTCCTGATTTAATCTTGGTAGGTTGTATGTGTTCAGAAATTTATCTCCTTTAGGTTTTTCAGTTTGTTAGTGCATAATTGTTCATCATGGTATCTGATGATCTTTCATATTTCTGTGTTACCACTTGTAATGTCTTCTTCGTCATTTCTGATTTTATTTGGGTTTCTCTCTTTTTTCTTACTTAGTCAAGCTAGTGATATATCAATTTCATCTTTTCAAAAAACCAACTTTTCTTTTTGTTGATCATTTGTATTTGTTTAGTCCCTATTTCATTTATTTAGCTCTGCTCTGATCTTTATTATTTTGTCCTTTAATTAAGTTTGAATTTGGTTTGTTCTTTTTTTTCTAATTCCTTGAGGTAAATCATTTGACTGTTTATTTGAAATATTTCTACTCTTTTGATGTAGGCAGATATTTATTGTTATAAACTTCCCTTTTAGCACTGCTTTTAATGTTCATTTTGGCATGTGTGTTTTGATTTTCTTTTGTTTTAAGAATATTTTGACTTTCTCCTTAACTTCTTTCTTGATCTAGTTGTTATTCAGGGGACATGTTGTTTAATTTCCATGTGTTTGTATAGTTTCCAAAGTTCCTCTTGGTATTGATTTCTAGTTTTATTCCATTGATGCCTTCAGAAGACATTCGACATAATTTCAATTTTTAAAAATTTGTTGAGACTTGTTTTGTGTCCTAACATATGGTCTAGCCTAGAGAATATTCCATGTGCTGATGTATTCTGTAGCTGTTGGTTGAAATGGTCTTAAATGTCTGGTAGGTCCTTTTAGTCTTATGTGGAGCATAAATCCAATGTGTTTGTTGTTGTTGTTGTTAATTTTAGTCTAAGTGATATGTCTAATGCTGAGAGTGGGTTGTTAAATTCCCCAACTGTTATTGTACTGGAGTCTATCTCTCCCTTTAGATCTAATAAAATTTGCTTTATGTATCCGGGTGCTCCACTACTGGGTGCATATAGTTTTATATTATGCCCTTTATCATTATATGACCTTCTTTATCTATTTTTACATTTTTGACTTAAAGTCTGTTTTATCTGATATAGTAGAGCTACTCCTGCTTATTTTTGGTTTTTATTTGCATGGAGTATCTTTTTCTATCCTTTTACTTTCAGTCTATATATGTCTTTACAGATGAGATAAGTTTCTAGCAGGCAGGATATAGTTGGGTCATGCTTTTAAATTCACTCAGCCAGTCTATATGTTTTAAGTAGAAAGTTTAATCCATTTAAATTCAAGGTTATTATTGATATGTGAGGGTTTATTCCTGTCATTCAATTGATTTCTAGTTGTTTTGTATATCCTTTGTTCCTTTCTCTTTTACTGTTTATCATTGCATTTTGGTGGTATTCTCTAGTGGCAACATTTGAGTTTTTCCCGTTTTTTTTTTGTTTGTTTGTTTGTGTGTTGTTCTACCAGTGGTTTTAATATTTTTGTGTGTTTTCATGGTGGGAGTTACGATTCTTTCACTCCCAGGGGTAGGGTTCCCTCAAGCATTTCTTGTAGGGCTGGTCTAGTGGTGATGAATTATCTCAGCTTTTGCTTGTCTGGGAAAGACTTTATTTCTCCTTTAGTTATGAAAGATAACTTTGAGTGTAGCATCCTTGACTTGCAGTTTTAATTTTTTCCCTGAAGAATCTGCTATTAACCTGATGGGAAGTCCTTTATGAGTGACTAGATGCTTTTCTATTGCTGTTTTTAATTTTTATCTTTGACTTTTGACATTTTGACTATAATGTGCCATGGAGTAAACCTTTCTGAATTGTATCTATGCTGGGAACTTTGAACTTCTTGTATCTGGATGTCTAAATGTCTTGCTAGACTTGAAGAATTTTCATTAAATAGGTTTTATTTCCCTTTCATTCTCTATTCCCCTTCTGGGAAACTGAAAATTTGAATATCCAATTGATTTATGGTGTCCCACATGTCAATAGGCTTTGCTCATTATTTTTTATTCTTTTCTCTTTATTTTTTGTCTAAGTAGTTTATTTCAAAAGATCTGTCTCAAGTTCTTTCCCCTTCTTGATCTAGTCTATTACTGAAGCCTTCTAATGTATTTTGTATTTTATTAAATGAATTCTCCAGTTCCAGAATTTCTGCTTCGTTGTTTTTTATATCTATCTCTTTGGTAGATTTCTCATGCATATCCTGAGTTGCTTTTCTGATTTCTTTGCGTTGCTTTTCAATATTCTCTTATATCTCACTGAACTTTAGTATCAATATTTTGAATTCTTTTTTTAGGATTCAATACATTTGTTTTTGATTGGGATCTGTGTTGCCAGAGAATTATTCTGTTCATTTGGGGTGTCATAGTTCCTTGCTTTTTCATATTTCCTGTGTCCTTACATTGTTATCTGTGCATCTGGCATCTTTCATAGGGGAAGACTTTTTCCTAAAGATGTGTATATTGTGTTGGCAGTGTAGAGAACTTTGGCTTTGATTCTGGGTGGGTGCAGCAGTGTAGTCTCTGTATGGTTTCTTCAGGTATGAAACAGCACTGATAGTGTCTGTTGTTTCCTTGGTGGCTTAGTATGTTGTTGCTGAAGTTCTGTTGGGCACTGGGATACAAGGTGGGCCAGTCTTTGGGTCACACTGGTGACAGTGATGGAGTGTGTGTGCCCGTCCTTGGGCCCAAGGGTGGCATATACTGGCATTGGTTTTATTTGTTCCAGGCAGGCCAGCTCTTGTGCCTCTAGGTGGCTTTCTCAGGTGCCGAGAATGGCAGTAGTGGGCCAGTAAGTTTGGCGGGTTCTCAAGCTCCTGGGCAGCAGGCATGATATGAATGATGGGCAGTAGCAATGGTAGAACAACCCTTTGGAACCCAAGCAGTCCATGCTGGTATTTGTAGTGGCAATGATGGGCTGGGCAGGCCAGCCCTCAGACCTACAGGTGGCACATGTGGGTAGGTACCTGCTGTGACGGTAGTGGCAGGCCAAGTGGGACTGACCTCAGACTCTGGGAGGAGTGTTAAGGTGCCATCAGTGGTGGACTGGGTTAGATGATTCCCCCAGGCCCCTCAACTGCATACTCAGGTACTGGTGAGGGGTGAAGCTGGGAAAGGCAGAACTGCCCTCAGGCCCCCCGATGGTGCATGCAGATGCTGCCTATTGTAGGTAGGGTTGTGGTGATCCTCAGGCCTCTGATGGAATGCTCAGGTGAAGGTGGCAGTGGCTGTGCCGAAGCTCTGTTACTGAGTAGTGTGGGGATGCTGTTAGTGGGAGCAGCTGTAAGCAGGCAACTTGGGGGTGTGCACTTTGCTTTCACCTCAGCCCCACAGCACCCTGTAGCAGTAGGTGGGGATTTGTCCTCAACACACATAAAACTGCGCAGCCACCCCTCACTGGAGGTCGGGTGATGTCACTGCCAGTTGTTGCTCCCTCCTTGGTTCCTACAGCAAAGGCTATGGGTGCGGAATGTCCATGGGATTCCAGAGATGCAAAAGTGCAAGGGGTGTTGGGTCCCAGGGAAGAATGCAGTCTGGTGTGGCTGGGCTCTCAAAACGGCAGCCTGCTGCAGCTGCGTAGGACTGGGGAGAAGGTGTGGGACACAGAATGGACTCCCTCTCTGGAGCAGTGCCTTCCCACAGTCTCCATGCAGTTCCTTGTGTTAGTCTCAGGGTCCAGAAAGGTTAAGGGGCTCTCCCATGCCTAGGATTGTAGGAATCTGCTGTGGGAATCTGGACCCCTCAGGGGTCTCTTTATTTTCCAGCATTAGGGAACCTCTCCTAACAGCCTATCCCAGCCAAATGGGTTGCCCTGTTTCCCTCTCCTTCCTTGTGTTTGGTGCTTCCCATTACTTTTCTGTTGAACTCCTGTGTTCTCTCTTAGATGATCTACTGAAAGAGTGATTATCTACTCATTATTTTGTTTCCTCTCTGTATTAGTCCATTATCACACTGCTATAAAGAACTACCTAAGACTGGGTGATTTATTTTTTTTTTTAAAGAGGCTTAATTGACTCATAGTTCTGCATGGCTGGGGAGGCCTTAGGAAACTTACAATCATGGTGGAAGGTGAGGGAAAGCAAGGCATGTCTTACCATGGCAGAGCAGGAGAAAGACAGCAAAGAGGGAAGTGCCAAACACTTTTAAACTATCAGATCTTGTGAGAACTCACTCAGTATCATGAGAACAGCAAAGAGGAAATCCACCCCCATGATCCAATCATCTCCCACCAGGCCCCTCCTCTGACATGTGGGGATTACAATTCAAGATGAGATTTGGGTGGGGACACAGAGTCAAGCCGTATCACTCTCCATGGATGAAGTGACTACCAGATGTATGTAGTCAGCAATCTTGAAACACCCCTCTTTCAGTTTTAAGGCTCTTTGAGTAAATAAGCTCTACTAAATAATCCAGGATAATCTCCTCCATCTCAATAATGGCAGATGAGCCACCCTAATTCAATCTGCACTACAATTCCCCTTTGCTGTATAACGTAGCATATTCCCAGGTTCTAGGTATTAAAATGTGGATATTTTGGGGAGATCATGTTTACATTCACTGTAGATAGTATTTTTAACCTTAGAAAATAAACCAAAGCTTCAGGGAGATTAGATGATGTGCCTGAACTCACAACAAAGGTGTCTGCTGTCTTTAGCGAAATCTAAGAGTCACACTCTGTTCTTAGCTGAATCCAGTTTCTAACTGTAGAGTTTTCTAGCTCCCTTCTAGCTCCCCAAGACAAATGAGCTGCACTTGGTGAACACTTTTTATGGTGACTGATATGGTTTGGCTCTGTATCCACACCCAAATCTCATGTCCTCACATTGTAATCCCCATAATCCCCACATGTCTAGGGATGGACCTAGAGGGAGGTGACCAGATCATAGGGGCAGTTTTCCTCATGCTGTTCTCATGATAGTGCATGAGTTCTCACAGGATCTGATGGTTTTATAAGTGTTTGACAGTTCCTCCTTCACATGCGCTCTCTCTCACTTGCCACCATGTAAGACAGGCTTGCTTCCCCTTCCACCATGATTGTAAGTTTCCTAAGGCCTACCCAGCCATGAAGAACCGTGAGTCAATTAAACCTTCTTTCTTTATAAATTATTGAGTCTTGGATATTTCTTTATTACAGTGTGAAAATCGACTAAGGCAGTGACTGACACTCAATTCAGTTTATTCAATCCCTCAACAACTCTGTGGGAGGTGAGCACTCCTCCTTGTTAATAGAGTAGCAAAATCATGTCCAGAGCAGTCATTGACTTACCCATGGTCTCTGAGCTAGAACAACATGTAAAGGCTCTTAGCACTACTCTTTACAGTGGTGAGTGGCCAGGCCTGGACCCTGTCTACACAAAGGGTAACCCCAATCCCTCCCTGCGTCAGTTATGCAATCTGGGTTTTGTCCACTTCACAGTCTTGCTCCTGTGTCCCATTATTTTGGGAACTAAGTCAGAGGTTTGGGTTTGTTTGTTTACAAACTCCACTGCTCATCAGAAGGAACCCAGACTTGGACCCAGAGAGGGCAGGATACTGCCCAAGGCCCAATTTAAGCCACTAAAGCCACTGTTTGGGAAAACCTGGAATCTTCTTCACGTACATTGCTATTAAATGAGTCATGAGCCTTTGCCAAAAAGGTCATGGGACCAGAAGCCTGATCACACTTGCTACTTGGTATAATTCTTGTCCCCACAGCTTAAACACACTTGATTTCTCAGTAAGGTAGTATTCGCAAATGGGAGCCACTACCCCAGCCTCATCCTGCAATTAGTTTTCTAAGACAGACACAGAAAATTTTGCCAAAATATCAGGAGTCAAGATAGTTTGCCTTCCAGAACTCAGGAGGCACAAGCTCAAAATCCGTATGTGAAAATAACAACCATACATCCACAAGCATTTCAATGTAGGAACACAAATGATATTCCCGTCAGTTCATGCAAACTCAACAGGAAAGGACCACTGTCCCACAATATGACAGGGAATGCCAAGAACTTCAGGGAGGGAGGACGTTGAATAGTGTCACTTAAAATACATATTTAGTTTCACGCACAAGCAAAAGAAAAGAATTTCATTTTTCCATGAGGGTCATCCATGTGACGTTTCCGTCATGAAAGCTTGGATATCAGATCACTTCTATGGATACGTGTTGTTGGAGAACTTGATTACCATAGGTTATCAGACTAGAGACAGTATTAGGCTCTCAAGCTTGGTGACTTGGGGTGGTCACTTCCTGTTTGCCCTTAGGTGAGTTATTCACCCTCCATGAGACACAGTGGTCTCACCTGTAAAATGGGACTACTAATAGGACTAGGTGAACTCACACCTGCAGAACATTTAACACAGAACCAGGCACATGCAAAATGCTCAGAAATGTTGGTTGTCATTATGGTCTAATGTCTCATAAACAATTTTTTTTTCTAATTTCCAATAACATATTTCAAACATGCATGTGCTTTTAGTGTATCCTTTATTTGCCTTAATGTGTTAACATTTTAAAATTAAGTGGTCTATGGGAACAGGAACGAGGAATTTAAAGACAGAGTTTGAAGCATCTGCTGTAAATTCATGAAAATGCAAAAAAAAAAAAAAGAAGGGATAATTATAACTTATTTTTCATTGATACCATTTGAATCTTTTAAATTTTATAATATGTACACATATTATCTATTTAAAATAAGATCTGGGCTTAAACCCAGTTACACTGTCATAGCAAAAAAAAAAAAAAAAGAATTTACTTTAAAATGTTCCTGTTGAATTCAATAAGATGATAAAAATGATAAATTGTATAAAAGTTAGCATTTCTATACTTATCTTTTAGGTAATTTTGCAGAGAAACAGGAAGCATTTTTCTTTTTTTTAAGTGTTATTTTTAATTATTTAATCTTTTTCAACTGTCGCCCAGGCTGGAGTGCAGCAACACTATCATGGCTCACTGCAGCTTCGACCTCCCAGGCTCAGGTGATCCTCCCATCTCAGCCTCCCAAGTAACCTTGTAGAGAGGGGATTTTGCCATGTTGCCTAGGCTGGTCTTGAACTTCTGGGTTTGAGTGATCCTCCTGCCTTGGCCTCCCAAAGTGTAAGCCACCGCACTTGGCCTTGAGAAATGTGAAGTGTCTTTGCATGCTTGTGTTATGCCCAGACCGTTTGTTCCCCAAAGAAGACCACCAGAGTCCAGTGTCAAAGCCAAGCGGCAAGGATCTTTACTACAAGTTCGAACTTGGTCCCTCCATTCCACAGTATATAAGAGGGCCCCGAACAATGCGTTTGCTTTTTATAGCCCGAAAGTTGCAGGGGAACAAAGAAATTCTTTTGGCTCCCGCGCTTTCAGTAACCTTGAACGGCTGTCCCCTTATTGGAGACTTTCCAGGTGGTGTTTGTACTGGGCTCAGGGAGTTTGAGAGATATATGGTGGTATGTGGTGGGATGGGAGGATGGGATGTGTTTGTACTAGGCTCAGGGAGTTTTGAGCCCGGGGCTGAGGAATGTGCCCAGCTCCTTTCACTTGCATAGATAATACTGTTTTAACTAAAGAAAGGTGTTGGAGAGTGTTTCAGAATTAATCTATTACTGCTCTTAATAATTAAAAGACAAAAAAAGAAAAATCTCTGACAAAGTTTGCCAAAAAGAAAAAATGGAAAAAAGAAAAAACTCAGATAAGATTCATAATTCACTCAATAATAAAGAAGCCTTCACAAATATTTACTTTAATAAGCAGATATTTTCCCAAGACTGGAATCAGCAACTCCAAGGCAAAGGTTTTCTTATACATGTCAAGGTTCCTCCCTTGTAAAAAGAGACCGTGAGTCTGATGAAGTGAGTGGGTCATCAGTACTGAGACTGTTAGTTAATTTACATGGGATGCAAATTCAGGGTCAGGAGAAAAACACAGTGCATCATAGGTCATTGGACTTCGCTGGAAGATGTTTCCCAAGATAGTAAGAGACACTACGCAATAGGTTTCAGGCATTTCAGACACGATTTCATGTAGGTAACCCTACTGGTAAAAATTTTCACCAAAAAAAGCCTGAAAATGTACCAAACCCACTTTGATTAGTATTTAGATCAGTGCTCTGTTCAAAACCGTGAACAAATGGTTGCTGTTCATAGCTTCATATTTATGTGACTCTGAATTGGATTTTTAAGAGGCCAGAGAAAGGAGAGAATTACCGGGGTCCTGCACTTCACATGAGGCATGAGTTCTCTTCAAATCAGCTCATCTTCCCCAAATTGATGGATGCAATGCAACAGCACTGCCTATGGATGGTGGAGACTCTGAACAGCCTTCATTGTTCATTTTCTCTATTTTCATATGAATCATAGCTTAAAGCACTACTTTGTATATTAAAAGAATCATGACTACATCATAGAGCAGAATGCAAAACTTAGAGAAATTTTTAACATAATATCTAAGATTTCAAAGGAATGTCATACTTGTGATAGGCTACTTTGCACCCCTCCCTCACAAACTTTTCAGGAGCTAGCTTCTCATATATCAAAGAATATTTGGTTAGAAAAGTTCTAGGAAGCAGTTCAGGATATCGATATTGATTTATTAAATGTGAACTTCTATTGTCAAGCAACTTCAAGTAAGGTAGGCTCTTACTTTCTTTATTATTTCTTCACTGATTTAACAAATAGTTCTAAAGCACTTACTATGTGCCAGGCATTATATTAGGTGTTGAAGATATGAAGATGAACAAGGCGGAAAAATTGTGTGCCCTTAGAGAATTTACAGACTAGGCAGGTGATATACTTTGGATGTGCATCCCCGCCCAAATTCCATGTTGATATGTAATTTCCAATGTTGGAGGTAGGGCCTGCTGGGAGGTGACTGGATCCTGGGGAGAGATTTCTCATAAATGGTTTAGCACCATCTCCTTGGTGCTGTCCTTTTGATAGTGAGGAAATTATCACGAGACCTGCTTGTTTAAAAGTGTATGGCTGTTCTCATTGTTCAATTTCCACCTATGAATGAGAACATACGGTGTTTGGTTTTCTGTCCTTGAGACAGTTTGCTCAGAATGATAGTTTCCAGCTTCATCCATGTCTCTACAAAGGACATGAACTCATTCTTTTTTATGGCTGCATAGTATTCTGTGGTGTATATGTGCCACATTTTCTTAATCCAGTCTATCACTGATGGGCATTTGGGTTGGTTCCAAGTCTTTGTTATTGTGAATAGTGCCGCAATAAACAAATGTGTGCATGTGTTTTTATAGTAGTATGATTTATAATCCTTTGGGTATATACCCAGTAATGGGATTGCTGGGTCAAATGGTATTTCTAGTTCTAGATCCTTGAGGAATTGCCACACTGTCTTCCATAATGGTTGAACTAGTTTACAGTCCCACCAACAGTGTAAAAGTGTTCCTATTTCTCCACATCCTCTCCAACACTTGTTGTTCCTGACTGTTGGCATCATACACTGGGTCCTATTATAGGGTGGGGAGAGGGGGAGGGATAGCATTAGGAGATATACCTAATGTAAATGACGAGTTAATAGGTGCAGCACACCAACATGGCACATGTATACATATGTAACAAACCTGCACATTGTGCACATGTACCCTAGAACTTAAAGTATATTTTAAAAAGTGTATGGCACCTCCCCTCTCTCCCTTGCTCCTGCTCTGGCCATGTGATGTGCCTGCTCCCCCTTTGCCTTCTACCATGATTGCAAGTTTCCTGAGGCCTCCCCAGAAACTGAACAGATGCCAGCACCATGCTTCCTGTGCAGCCCGCAGAACCATGAGCTACTTAAGCCTCTTTTCTTTATGAACTTCTTTTCTTTATAAATTACTCGGTCTCATGTATTTCTTTATAGCAATGCAAGAACAGCCTAATATAGCAAATTTATTCTTTGGATGCCTAGAAGTAAGTTATTGCCTAAATCATTATCAATTAGGATTACATGCCAGGAAGAAAGTAGACAAAGTGCTTTGGGAAAGTATGTGGTGAGCAATAAAGTGAGAACCTAGCTAGATAAAATGTGGTCAGGAACACTCCGTGAAGAAGCGAGCATCTGGTTCCTGTTTTGGGTATCTATGAACAATTAGCTGATGTGACTGTGAACAGGACATAACCTTAGCTTTGCTTTTGCATCTGGGGAGGCAACAAGGTGTAGTGCAGAGAGCCTTTGACTACAAGTCATGTTCCAGTTAAAAGTTCCAATTCCACTGCTAACCAGCTGTGTGACCCCGGGTTAGAGGCTTAGCTCCCAGAAATGCCTGCTGCCTCATCCACACCATGGGAACAGTGCCTTCCTCTGGGGCGGATGTGAGGAGTCGATGAAATCCATATGTGCTCATTTGTATGTTAATATATGCAGGCACTCACTCCTATGAGCATTTTGTAAACAGTTCAGTGCAATTGGAACAAGGGAGCTGTATGCTCAGTGGTCATCAGCCTGAGATCTGGGGTTTGAACGCCTTGTTTCAAAGCCAGGGTTCCATGACCTGCCAGCTGTGTGTCCTGGGGCAAATCACCCAATCTCTCTGCAAAATGGGGTCATTATACTACCTAGCTCATTTCATTGCTGTAAGGATTAAATGAGACATTTGTGTGTGTACATGTATGTGAGTGTGTGTATTATATATGTATGGGTATTTATAAATATTTATATATACGATGTGTGTACATACACATGTATATACCCCATGTGCATATATACACATATGCAAACACACATATGTATACGTATATAGTTTAAAGTAGTGTCAACACATTTTAATAAACTTGATTCATTGCTTAATAAACTTGATTCATTGTCACTGCTGTTATTTATTTAGTTTTGTATACCCTGGATACGTAGCCAAGGAGTCCTGCCTTGGATGAAGATCCATCTTGGGATGCACTTCTAGGGCCTTCAGAAAGATTATTCTCAATGACAAGTTAGACCATGTCACTCCCAAGCTTCGACCCATCAATAAATGAGAAAAGCAGGGCCTGTTAGGGTGTGCTCCCTACCACCCTTGAGCCTTGCAATACAGGGTCCACCCACCTGGGGCCTCTCAAGTTTGGGCCCTTCTGCCCAGTGCTTTCTGCATTCCTTTTCTCAGTTCTAATTCCTAATTATCCCACAAATCACAGACGGAGTATGGCAGAGGAAGCCTTCTCTGCCAACTCAGCCCCTGCCCCATTCCCCAACTCAGGCTGGCTGGGCGCCCCTCCTTGAAGCTCCCACTGGTGCTGTGTAGTGTTCTGTCATGGTCAGCAGCCTTGGCGGCAATCATTTGTGGGGGTGCCTGTTCCACCCAGAAAGTTGAGTCCCATTCATCATTTTCTTCCTGGGAGCTGGTACACAGCCTTGCCCAGATGGGTATTTAAAGAATGAAGGGCCAATTCAAATGCTATGAAAAGTAAATCTTCTCATTGCTTTAAAACAATTTGTTTGGGACTGATAGTGGTATTTCCCTGCTTGGGCACTATCAAAGTCACTGGGCTATGCCGTAAAATATCTTTTATTTTCTAAAGGTCTATAACACCATCCTCAAAGGGTGGAGTTTTGTCACACAGAGTATATAGGAAAGATTGAACATCAGATTTCAAGTCCAGTTCCCCCAGACAGAGGAAATAAGAATGAGGCATCTAAAAGAAGCCAGGCACAGATAAATTCTTTATGAACATTTTCTCATAAAATTTGCATAACAGCCCAAGAAGTAGGTTTAATTAGGAGCATTTTTCAGATTAGAAAATCGAGGTCCAAAAAGTTGAGCAGAGTTTGGTAGCCCATCTAAGTCCAATAAGATGGAAGATAAATATCCTTGGCAATCCAACCCAGGCTTGCATTTGTGGGATAATTCCTCCACTTCCAAGTGTGGCTACTTTGAAAGAAGCAACACTCATCTGAGGGTATAAATATGGCATTGAAAGTGTCTGGTACAGACGCAGTGGAGGATTCAACAATTTAGCTGTTGAATTAATGCAAAACATCGCACAGCATTTCCATACATCCTTACACATGGTTGTGTTCAGATACATAGTTTCAAATCTACACATACACACATTGAAAGGGGGATTTAGGAACCATATGGAAGGGGGTAAAAAAGACTGATTCAAAGCCTTGCCAAGTTTATAATTTTAGAATTGGGAAGGTAATTCAACTGCAGTAGTCAGCGTTCTCCGAGAAAAACAAAAGAAATGGAATATAGATAAACATATATAACAGAGATTTATTATAGGAATCGGCTCCTGTGGTTTTGGAGGCTGAGAAGTCCTGGGATCTGCATCTGCAAGCTGGAGACCCAGGATAGCAAGCGGTGTCATTCAGTTCAAGCATGAAGGCCTGAGAATTTGGAGGCTGTGAGTTAAGTCCCAGTCTAAGCCTGAGAGCCCAAAAACCTGGAACAGTGATGACTGAAGACAGGAGAAGACGGATGATTCAGCTCAAGTAGGAAGAGTGAATGGCTCCAATTTTTCATTCTATTCAGGCCCTCCGAGGAATCGCTGATGCCCACCACATTGGGGAGGGCCATCTGCTTCCTGCAGTTCACTTATTCAAATGCTGATCTCCTTTGGAAGCATCCTCACAGACACACTCAGAAGTAGTGTTTTACCAGCTCGCTGGGCATCCTTTCGCCCAGTCGAATTGACACAGAAAATTAATCATCACATATTCGCTTAGTAGACTTTAAAACATTCCCATAAATTACCGGACAGCTCCTTTTCCCCAGGGTAGATCTGGAATCTAAGAGCAGATGACCTCTACCAGAGGAATATTTGAGAATGACTTAAAACTTTTTCTGAAATCTGGTGAATCATAATGAAATGGCTCCAGCCAGCCATGCTGTCATGCAATGGTTCCATTTCCTGCCTTGTTCATCCCTGGCTCAGCTCTGGAACACTGGCATTTATCTCACCAATGTCCACATGACTTAGTGTCTCAGGGAATTTGGACACATGGATCATCTATCTATTGCACTCTAGTTCATGAACGGCTACAGTAATTCATGAATGACACATATACAACTGATCTGTAAAGAACTCTTTCAGCACTTTCAAAGAAGCCCCATCAAGGAATAGAAGCATACTCTACCACGGTATGACCTTCTTTAGGAAGTACAGCATCACACTGACAAGCACAGATTCCAGAACCAGAATGCCTGCATTCATTCAAAAGCTAGTGAATGACTGAGTGAATGAACAGTTGTGTATTACGCTGAACAATATCTTTTTTTTTTTTTTTTTTTTGAGACGGAGTCTCGCTCTGTCGCCCAGGCTGGAGTGCAGTGGCCGGATCTCAGCTCACTGCAAGCTCCGCCTCCCGGGTTCCCGCTATTCTCCTGCCTCAGCCTCCCGAGTAGCTGGGACCACAGGCACCGCCACCTCGCCCGGCTAATTTTTTGTGTTTTTAGTAGAGACGGGGTTTCGCCGTGTTAGCCAGGATGGTCTCGATCTCCTGACCTTGTGATCCGCCCGTCTCGGCCTCCCAAAGTGCTGGGATTACAGGCTTGAGCCACCGCGCCCGGCCTGAACAATATCTTTACTACTACTATTCTCCTTCTCCTCCTTTTCATTTTGCTGCGTTTGCTACTGTTATTTGTATCAAAGTTATATGCAAATAGTTCAAAGAGCCAATCATTTTGCAAGTTTTGTTACAACAATCCCTATCACTTTCTGTTACAAACACATTTTGTCACAATAGCATTAATCCTATCACTTTCTCCCCCATTTATCCTCTATCCACTCATCTCTTCCAGGTTATAATTTTGGTATCTAACTCCTTATCTCTAAATGACAGACTTCTAATGACTCCTTCACTTTTTAACTCCAGGCTCTCCCTGGAGACTGGACTTCCTACTAGGGAAGATAAAGATTTAGCCGTGTTTCTCTAATCCCAGGAGACTCAGTCATCCTTCCCATTTCCCCAGTTTCTCAATGGAGTATCATTGAGTTTTTGGTTAGATTTTCAGGGTTTAGGTGATAGGACTAGGTATTATATCCAGGGTTGACCCATTTAGTAAGCTGTACTCTATGCAGATGTTGTCCTGTGCAACATTTTCCTTCCCTAAAATTAATGATGTTATTTTTACTGAGTTTTTTTTCCCCGAACCTCTCATAACTCCATTTCAGATTCTTTACCAGCTAGCTAAATAAATCTCTCAAGGCCAGGTGCATCAGGAATTCTATCAGTTCACTTTTCCTGAATAAGTCTCTCCCAGGGTCTCTGATCCACACTAATCAGAACTGGTCATGGCATACATGTGAGGCACAACTGACACCCCTTCAGCATCATCCTGGAGATTTCCTATGTCTACCTGATTTGCTGGAATCCCAGCTTTCTGTATTCCATTTCTTTGTCCTCTTTGATTCATTCATTCATTTTGGAGTCCATCTCATTTTCCTAGTACTGGAGAAAAGGTATATGGGAGGACCGCTTTTTGAAACCTGGAACCGGGGAAAATGTATACCCTCACACACGGTTGAGTAGCAGGTCTGCACTGCCTTTGAGCATTTAAGAAACTCAAAACTGGCTGGGTGCTGTGGCTCACATCTGTAATCCTAGCACTTTGAGAGGCCAAGGTGGGTGGATTGCTTGAGCTCAGCAGTTTGAGACCACCCTGGGCAACGTGCTGAAAACCTGTTTTTACAAAAAAAATACCCCCCAAAATTGGTCAGGGATGGTGGTGTGCACTTGTGGTCCCAGCTACTTAGGAGGGCAAGGTGGGAGGATCACTTGAGCCCAGGAGGCTGAGGCTGCAGTGAGCCACGATCGTACCAGTGCACCCCAGCCTGAATGACAGCAAAACTCTGTCTCAAGAAACAAAAACAAAAACAAAAGAAATTTGAAACTATCCTGATTCTTCAGCCTCTATGACCTGTGGTTCTTCTCTGGAAGCTGATCAGATCTGACATTTGTTTTGGTATGTGTCTGTTTCTAGCCATTACTCTGTGCCCTTGGTAGGCTCTCTCAATATGGAAAATCATGTATTTCAGGTCTGGGAGATGGTTCTTTAATCGTTTCATTGATGATTTCTTCCTTTATGTTTTGTCTTTATTATTTCTTGTGTTGAAATCTGTAGATTCTTTAACTTTGTTATGTTTTCTCTCATATTTTTTCTTTGCCTTTTTACTCTACTTTACAGAAAAGTATAAAGACTTTATCTTCCAACATATATTTTGAATTCTTTAAATTTCTGCTTTTACAATTTTGATAAGAGCTCTGATGTTTGTTCCCTGAATTTTAAAAAAAACTGCTATTTCTTGTTTCACACATGCAAAATTCTTCTTTTATCCTCTGAAAATACTGATCAGTTATTCTGATGTTTCCAGAGTCGCTGTTTAGCCTAAGGTTTTTTTTTTTTTTTTTCCATTTTGTTGTTTGGATCTTGATGTTCAAGTTAGATGATTTCCTTGGATGTCTGATAATCCCATGCTGTCATTAACTTAATTGGGAGCTGATAATGAATGAATGGCGCTTGTTTACTATACCCTATACTCTAAGGTGTCCTGGAAAACCTTTGTTGGCACAATCTCTTTCCTTTGGGCTCAGTCACATTTCCATTGAAATCACTTGAGTTCCCTGCGTAGCCGATGAAGGCATAAAGGCACCATTCTTTGATCTCAGTTGTGTGTGGGGGGGAGGGTGCTGTCATTTCAGTATGTAGTACATGTATGTTCGGATAATCTTGCCATTGTTAGTACAGTATCCCAACCCAGGCAGGCTTGATGTCAGTTAGCCCGGACACTCTCCATTTTACCCTCATTAGCAGACTCACCTTTAGTTTTCCTTTTGGGTAAGGAAGCAGGCAACCGCCCAGCTCTGCAGAGTTGGGAAACAGGTCTGTGTTTCTCAACACTACTTAAGAAGTTTTCAACAATTCACCTTATTATATTCTCAACACTACTTAAGAAGTTTTCAACAATTCACCTTATTATAGCCTCTTTTCACCAACTGCCCCCATCCCATAGATAACCAGGTGCTGCCAATTCCTGAGCTTTGGGGGAATTCTTTAGTATCTATTAGTTCTTGACACTCTCAGCAGCAACATTAAATTCAGTTTCTGGTATCCTAAGTCATCGATCACTTTACATCTTTCTTTCCACCTTTCCCCACTGTTTTCACTGAGGCCCCCTTCCAGTGTTCCCTATCTTCATAACTTTATCACTTTTAAAATATTCCTTACTGTCATTTAATGGAGTTTAAGAAGGGTAAAACGTAGACATATGTGCTTAATCTGTCATCTTTACCTAGAAGTTCAAGTCCTCATCTTTTCCAAATCTTCCAAAATTAGTTAAGTTACAAGGAGATCAACTAAGCACAGTGCAAGACCATGGGTAAACCAATTTGGAGCCCCTCACACCAGCTGCCTCTTCTGGGGTCAGTGAGAAGAGTTATGAATGACACCATCACTTTCCAAAGCCTTTCACTGAGTTCCAGCTTCTGCAGACAAAGTCACTTTGCTCACCTGTGTAGGACACGGCACTGCTGTGCATAGCAGGGAGAAGCAAGGTCCCTGAGGAGGCTGCAGAAACTCAGAGCTTTTATGCAAAGCCCAGAGCCAGCACTGAGGCTTCCCAAGAGAAAGAAATCCTCCACAATGCACAGCACTGATTTCTAAGCACGGAAAAAAAGAGAGTAGAATCCCTCACACTCCCAACTCACTAGTATAATAATGCTACTATAACTTTTCTGACTTGAGACAAGGGGGACAGAATGTTCCAGCTTCCCCAGGCATACTGGAGCAGAGAAGATAAGGCCAGCCACCAGTTATGTCTCGAAGCAGTAGTGTACGGGTACAGGATGGGAGGTGTACGTGCTGGTTGTAAAGAACATTAAAAAAAATAGGAAGAAAAGTGTTCTGTTTTTTTCCCCCTGATGCACTACCACTTTTAAACCATGTCAAGGACAAAATTCTCCCCCCACTACCGCAGACTGCTCATGACACCCTAGCCCATGGTGCCTCTGTCCCAGGCATCCCGCCAGCAGCCCAGTTACCTGTGGATGATGTGGTACCTCTGAAGATACTCCAGGGCCAGGGCCAGCTCACAGATGTAGAGTTTCACAGTCCCCTCTGTGAAATGCACATTCTGCTGCAGATGGTAGCGCAGGTCTCCTCCCAGGAGCAGGTCCACCACCATGAACATGTCCTCCTCGTCCTGGAAGGAGTACCTAGGAGCACAGAGGGACAGAGAACATTAGGGGTGGAGGCACCTTCAGCACCCTCAAGACCAATGCCCCCATTTTACAGAAGAGAAAACTGAGGCTCAGAGAGAGGCACTGAGTTGCCTGAGTCATGGTGCTATGGGAGTGGAGGGGAAGGGGCAAAGGCTTTTAATTCTCAGGCTGCCTCCACATTTGTTGGGGTTTCCTCACTTCTTACATAGCAAAGGCAAGCAGGAGTACCCAGCATTAGTTCCCAGGCTCTGGCAGACAGATGATAGTTTAACTACGACAGGACTCCAGCATGTTTCTTCATCTGTTTTAGCAGGTGCTTTAATGAGATGGTGTCAGTTGTTTGCAGGAGCTAGCCTCCAAAGCCACACTCCCCTCCCAAACACTCCCTCCATTCCCTGCACATGCATGCTGCTCCCCACATGGAGCTTGTTTCTGCAGCTCTTGAACGCAGTGGTGTTATGGGACATCCAAGTCTAGGCCTTAAGGGAACGGGCAGTTTCTAATTCTTGCCTCTTGGAACCCAGCCAGATCCAAGCCACATGAAGAGGACAAAAGAAGGAAAACCGAATCCCCAGCTGAGTTCCCAGTGACAGCCAGAGCCACTGCCCGCCACACAAGTCAGCCGCCTTGAGCATTTTGATATTCCACTGCAGCCCCAGACAGCATGTGGAGCAGAAGAACAGTCCAGCTGAGCCCAGTTACCCCACAAAACATGAGATGATTAAATGGTGGTGTTTTTACACCATTAAGTTTTAGGGTGGTATTTTGTTTTGTTTTTGAAACAGTAGAAAATTGATACAGTACCAAATTCATTTTTAAAAAATGCACTTGGGCTTTCTAAGGACTGAAGAGCCAACATATAGAATCTGAGACTGTTGTTAAACAATTGTAGGATAGCATCACATCACAAAATGTTGTCAAGTTCCTTGTAGATTCATGGGGTATAATAATGGAATCATGTAACATAATCACAGAATTGCAGAATATAATCATGGAAGCTTAGATCTGTGTCTTAGATCCTTAGATATTAGTCCGAATCAGTTAGGTCCTTCCCCTCACTTAACAGAACAGGAAACTGAGGCCCAGAGGGAAGAAGGGACTTGGTGAGTCAGTGTAGGTGTGGGGACAAGAACCCAAATCCCCTGGCTCTCACTCGCTGCAGTGCCCTGATGACCATACACTGTTGGGATGTTGCTGTAATGCACCCCCACTGTGTTCCAGTATCCTGGGTGTGCAGCCCTGGGGAGGGAGCCTGATGTATGATTTGGTCCCAGGACAGGCAACAGAACCGCATGCTTACAGGACAGGGAATTCCAGGGTTGGAAGGACCTCTAATCCCCTTCAGCTCCTATTACAGAGATTGGGGTCCAGGTGAGAGGAGATGGCTGGACACAAGTCATATCTATCCTCTGTGTGTGTCTTACCCATTGTTTATAATTGTTCAGAATTAAGGCAAGGAAGGTGGCTATTTATTGTGTCCCCAGATCATGAATTTACCAGGTGCTTACGGAACACCTACTGTCTGATACACATTGGGCTATGTGCTGGGGACACTGGGACAAAGAAACTGTCTTTGCCCTGGAGGAGTGCACAGTGCCCTGGGAGGGCCGGGCAGACAGTCACTGACAATGCACGGGTGGGCGTTCTAGGGGTCTTTCCAGGGTGCGGGGGAGTGTGGGAAGGGAGAAGGCCAGTGCTCCAGGAGGCAAAGGTGGGCAGGAGGAATTGGGAAAGTCTTTGCCCATAAGGGGTTTACCGGGTCAGGAACACACAGGCTGTGTGACTCAGACAGAGAGGGAAACAGTGTGACCCATGGCGGGAGGCTGGATCATGGCCTAGTACCCACAACCTGCACAAACAGCGGAGGGCCACCTTTGGGAGTCACCGTGGTGACATGGATGAGCAGGAGTGGAGTAAGATACAGTCCCTGCTCCTCATGGAATTAGAGACTGGAACAAACCTCAGAGATGGAATGAAGTGTGTATGGTCAGAGACTCACAGGAAGTGCTGCGAGGGTGGAGGGGGCAGGGCTGAAGCTGCCGTCTGTCTCCTAGGCTGTTCTGTGCTGAGAGGCCCTTCTGCCTTTCTGGGCAGAGGCACCCAGAGTACCCAGGGGCAGCCCAAAGCCTCACTGCTGCCCAGACATTCCCAATATTTCTATCATAATTTCAAGGCACTATTTCTAGAAGTTTCAGTGAGAATATTTTTGTTTGCCCAGAAAGCTTTTATTACTGTTGATATTATTAATTATTATTTTCACTCTCACTCTTGGCTTCCCGAAGTGCTGGGATTATAGGCATGTGCCACTGAGCCCGGCCACCAGCTGGACTTTAGATCCGTTTCAGGGCCAGTATAACCTTCATTCATGCTCCTCCCCCTCAACAAAGAGGAGCGTGTAAGTGACACAGTCTTGCTGGGAAGCACAGGACTACCTTGTTTTACTGTACTTCACTTTCTTACAAATTAAAGGTTTGTGGCAACCCTGCCTCCAGTAAGTCTATCAGTGTCAATTTTCCAATAGCGCCTGCTCAATTTGTATCTCTGTGTCACCTTTTGGTAATTCTTGCAATATTTCAAACAGTATTATATCTGCTATAGTGATCGATGATAAATGGTCTTTGATGTCACTATTACAATTGTTTTGAAGCACTGCAAATGGCATCTGTATAGCACCCAAAGCTTCATGGATAAATGTTGGACGTGTTCTCATGCTCCACTGACCAGTAGTTTCCCATCTCTCACTTTCTCCTTGGGCCTTTCTATTCCCTGAGGCATAACGACACTGAAATTAGGCCAGTTAGTAACTTTACAAAGGCCTCTAAGTATTCAAGTGAATGGAAGAATCACACATCTCTCACTTTACATCAAATATTAGAAATGATTAAGCCTAATGAGAAAGACATGCCAAATGCCAAGATAGGCTGAAAGCTAGACTCTTACGCCATAAAGTTAGCCAAGTTATAAATGCAAAGGAAATGTTATTGAAGGAAATAAAAATTGCTACTCCAATGTACACATGTAAGACATGAAAGCCAAACAGCCTTATTGCTGATATGGAGGAAATTTTAGTGATCTAGATAGAAGATCAAATCAGCTACAACATTCCCTTAAGCCAAATCCTAATCCAGAGCAAGGCCTTAACTCTCTTCAATTCTGTAAAGGCTGAGAGAGGTGAGTGAGTTGCAGAAAAAGAGCTGGAAGCTAGCAAACGTTGGTTCATGAGGTTTAAGAAAAGAAGCCATCTCCAGAACATAAAAGCACAAGGTGAAGCAGCAGGTGTTGATGGAGAAGCTGCAGCAAACTACCCAGATGATCTAGCTCAGATCATTGGTGAAGGTGAATACACCAAACAGGAGATTTTCAAAGTAGAAAAAAATAGCAAATAGCTTTATATTGGAAGTAGATGCCATTTAGGACTTTCATAGCTGGAGAGGAGAAGTCAATGCCTGGCTTCAAAGGTTCAAAGGCAGGCTCTCTTGTTAGGGAGGCTCTCTTGTTTCAGCAGCTGGTCACTTCCAGTTGAAGTCAATGCTTATTTACCATTTTGAAAATACCAGGACCCTTAAGAATTATGCTAAATCTATTCTGCTGTGCTCTGTAAGTAGAATAAAAAACCCCAGATGACAGCACACCAGTTTACAGCAAAATTTACCAAATATTTTAAGCCCAATGTTGAGACCTACTTCTCGAAAAAAAAATTCCTTTCAAAATATTACCACTGTTAGTCACCCAAGAGCTCAGATGGAGATGTACAGATTAATGTTGTTTTCATGATAAAACAACATCCATCCTGCAGCTAATGGATGAAGGAATAACTTTGACCTTTGAGATTCAATATTTAAGAAATACATTTTGTAAGACTATAACTGCCATACATAGTGATTCCTTTGATGGATCAGGGCTAAGTAAATTGAAAATCTTCTGGAAAGGATTCACCATTCTAGATGTCATTAAGAACATTCGTGATTCATGAGAAAAGGTCAAAGTACTAACATTAACAGGAGTTTGGAAGAAGTGGATTCTAACCCTCATGGATGAAGTCGTGGGTTCGAGACTTCAGTGGAGGAAGGCACTGCAGATATGGTAAAAGTAGCAGAAGAACTAGAATCAGAAGTAGAACCTGAAAATGTGACTGAACTGCTGCCATCTCATGATAAAATGTTAAAAGATGAGGAGCTGCTTCTCCTATGGATAAGCGAAGAAACTAGCTTCTTGAGATGGAATCTGCTCCTGATGAAGGTGCTGTACACATTGTTAAAATGACACAAGAGGTTTAGAATATTACATAAGCTTAGTTGATAAAGGGGCTGTAGGATTTGAGAGGACTGTCTCCACTTTTGAAAGAAGTTCTACTGTGTACAAAATGCAATCAAACAGTACCACTGGCTACAGAGAAATATTTCATGAAGTGAAGAGTTCATCACTGGCAAGCTTCATTGTTGTCTTATTTTAAGAAATTTTCAGTGACCCCAACCCTCAGCAACCACCACCCTGATCAGTAAGCAGCCATCAACATTGAGGAAAGACCCTCCACCAGCAAAAAGACTGTGATTTGTTGAAGGAAGACTCAGATGAGTGTTAGCATTGTACCTATCAAGTATTTTCAGATGAAGCTATGTATACTTGTTAGACATAACGCTGTTGCACACTGAATAGAGTACAGTATCGTATAAACATAACTTTTATAGGCACTAGGAAACAAAAAAGAATGTTAATAAGACCTGACTGGGGAGAGAACCTGCAGAGAGGGAAGCAGGGCTGGGAGCTAAATGCAGAAAGAGGCACTGTTGGAGGTACTGGCTCCCACCTCGTCAGAAGAAAGACCTAACCCTGAACTTCATATTTACATGAGCAATGACTGTTTTTTTTTTAAAGTTAAGTTACTTTACTTTGAGTTTCTGTGACTTGGAACTGAGTTACCTGATACAAATTTTCATGTATTTGCTACTGGATAGAAGAATATAGATGCCCCAAAAGAAACCACAGGAATCAAATACAATATGCCTCCTACAGATGTGCAATTTTGTATTCTAATAGCTGATGGACTGTTGAAACATTACATTAATAACCAGTGAGTTCTGTACTCTCAAGTCACAGCTAAACTGTCAAAGGGTATCTCATTCAGTATTCCATCAGAACTCTCTGAAGGAGCAACATGAATTTTCAGAGGGAAATTTGCACACTGGAATGAATCCTAAAGAGGAAAACCAAAATGCAAAGAGAACAATAATTTAAGAAATAATTCAGGTTGTAGCTTTTTCTCACTGCACATCCACATTCTGCCCCAGGCCACAGACCCTACATTCCCCGCGAGACTCAATATTATTACTGGAGAACAGAGAATGACCTTTCATTTATCTCTCTGTAGTTTTGCACTATTCCACAGCTTTGTGACATTGTCCCTTTTGCTTCTTCTCGTATTAGAATTATAATTGTATTCTCATAATAGTGCTGAACATTGTCATGGAAATGATGGAGATCACAAATAAGAGAGCTAAGCTCTATCACAGTAACTCTGACCTATGGAAAAATCTGGATAATTAGGTTCTCCTTGCAAGAGCAAAGAAAATTGTGTGCTGTGAAGGCATAAATCCTTGCCTGGCTATTGCAATAGAACAACATAAAGAATGCGATTTTCCATGTTTTATTTTTTAAAAAATTACTAATTTCCTACTTTATTCCAGAAAGGATTCAGGTGACTTGTGAAATGTATATAACATAATGGAATTAAAAATAAGGAAGACAAAGATCAACTCACAGAAAAAAAAGGAAACCAAGAAAATAGAATCAGGAAAAAATACCCCAATTTATGCCTCAAGATCCTATGTGCTTGCCTGAAATGGGCCATCAATGTGCCTCAAATCTCCCCAGCACACAGAGTAAAAAGAGAAACGCGATCCGCCACATGATTCAGAGCTGATGTGGAAAAAAACCAATTGTTAGGGAAAAGCAAGATTTTTGTCCTAGTACTGAAATCAGCGGGAAATTTCTTCCACTGGATTCTTATGAAGATAGTGTTCTGTAATGTGGTGAACCATGGGTCCACATAAAATAACTCTAAACACAGTAATAAGTGGAACAGGAATTTTTTGCATGATGTGCTTCAGGGTAGGCTGAAGGCATTAAAAATCCAATTTCATAGAAGCACTGCCACATGGGGCAAAGCAATGAGACTGTGCATCATGCTCACGGATGAACTTTCTTCAGAACAGGATAAATTTAGAGCAGAGCACGAGGTGAATGTTCTTCAGGGACGACTTCACAAAGACGGGCTCACACACACAGCAGCAAGTACTCAGTAGGCTTCTCCTATGCATTTGGCTCTTGCCAGAAGCCAAGGATTTAGTGGGAGAAGTCAGCACTTGAGTGCTTAACTGGGCTTAAGATCTTCATAAGGGAGCTGTCATGTTAGGACAAGTCCCTGGATGGACCCACACTCTCACAATTCTACACGTTCACCCACAATATTCCTTATTCCTGGAGCACCACCTCTGTCCTCTTGTCCATCACTCACTTCTCAGGTTAGTGCAGGGTTCCCAAACCCAGAGCAGTTTTGCTCCCCTGGGGACACTGGACAATGTGTGGAGACAGTTTTGGTTGTCACATTTGGAAGGAGTGCTGCTGTCATCTAGTGAGTTGGGGCCAGGGATGCTGCTAAATATCCTACAATGCACAGGACAGCCTCCACCACAATTACCTACTGCAAAATGGCAACACTGCTGAGGTTGAAAAACCCTGGTTAAGACTGATGCTCCCTTCTTTAAGCCTTCCCCAAGCCTGGAAACTGAGGCGGGCAACCCCCTAGTCCCTTATGATAATAACAGTTAACACTGATGTCATGCATACTCTGTGCCAGACACCGTTCTAAGTGCCTTATTTTCTTATTTTTATTTTTTGAGATGGAGTCTCCCTCTGTTGCCCAGGCTGGGATGCAATGGTACGATCTTGGCTCACTGCAACCTCTGCCTCCTGGGTTCAAGCAATTATCCTGCCTCATCCTCCCTAGTAGCTGGGATTACAGGCACGTGTCACCATGCCTGACTAGTTTATATATATATATATATATATATATATATATATATATATATATATACACACACACACACACACACACACACATATACACACACACACACATATATATATATATTTTTTTTTTTTTTTGAGACGGAGTCTTGCTCTGTTGCCCAGGCTGCAGTGCAGGGGCTGGATCTCAGCTCACTGCAAGCTCCGCCTCCCGGGTTTACACCATTCTCCTGCCTCAGCCTCCTGAGTAGCTGGGACTACAGGTGCCCGCCACCTCGCCCGGCTAGTTTTTGTATTTTTTAGTAGAGACGGGGTTTCACTGTGTTAGCCAGGATGGTCTCGATCTCCTGACCTCGTGATCCGCCAGTCTCAGCCTCCCAAAGTGCTGGGATTACATGCTTGAGCCACCGCGCCCAGCCAGTTTTCATATTTTTAATAGTGACAAGGTTTCACCATGTTGGCCAGACTGGTCTTGAACTCCTTACCTCAAGTGATCTGTCTGCCTTGGCCTCCCAAAGTGCTGGGATTACAGGTGTGAGCCACCATGCTCGGCCTAAGTGCTTTATGTATATGCACTCATTTAATGCTCCCAACAATCCTTTGAGGTAGGAGTTATTACAAACTACCTTGGATAGCTCAAGACCTTGAGGTTCAGAGAGATTAAGTAACATGTCCAAGATGACAGCCAGGGAATGGCAGAGCTGGGACTGAGCCAAGATAGTCCATGTCCAGAACCCAGACTCTGTGCTTGATGCCCTATAGCACTTTCCTTGCAGTCAAGTCACCATCGCTCTCCTGGTCTCTTTTCCCCACCAGCCAGTGAACTCTGAGTAAGGGGACCTAGCTAATTCAGCACTATCCCCTGCATTTAGCACATAGCCAGGAGCATCCCACACACTCCGGAATGAATGGGCCACAAACACCTGAAGCACCCACATTCTGTGGGGCACATTGGGTCAGTCAATGATGTCTACACAAAAGTGGGGCATTGTACAGAAAAAAGACAGAGGGTAGAGGGTTGATGGTGAAGGAAGGGTGCTAGGCCCTGCTGTTTATGTCACTGCCTACAGGAACCTGCTTTTTCTCTGGCCTCTTGTTGTCACAGAGACCAGGAACTCCCATTAGCCTGAGTGACTCACCGGTCCCTCTCCCTTGCAGGGTGCAGAAGTGATAGATCTGATGAGTGAGTCCAGAAGCAGCAGCTGTGCTCAGCACAGCTCCCTTGGGCTCCCCTTCTGCTTCAGGACCTGCCCACAGAGGGCTTATACTCCTGCCTGCTCTCTCCAACAGCCAGGGCCTGGCTAATGGAGGGGGACTTGCAGGTGACCACCGTCTCCTGTGCCTCGGACGTGATTCCATTTCAGAACTCAAGAGTTAGCAAGCCGTTTCGGCTGCTGATCTACAGTGGGTTTCTCTGATTGACTGTTAGCATGAATTGGATACTTCCACCTCCACCTGTCAGACTCCTGTCTGTTAGTCCTAAAATCAAGAAGGGAGGAGAGGTTTTCTTCATAGACCCCCTGCTCATCCCTTAACACTTGTCCCATCTAACCATGGGATGTGGGCATTATCACCCTCAATTGCCCAATGGAGGAAACCAAGTCCAAGAGAGGTTAACTGGTCCAAGGTCCCTAGGTCAGTTTTCTTGGAAAGCATGTCATCATCAGCCTCGGAGGCTGCTTACAAACTAAAGGTCAGCCATGCTAATAACACAGGAAATACATGTGAACACATATGAGGGAGGTAGTGCCTGTTGCTGGGGGAAATCTGGAGTTGGAACAGCTTGGTTCAGCTCCTCCTCTTACCTGACGAGTGACTGACTCTCAATCTCACCTTGCCCAGGGCCTGGCCAACAGTGGAGCATCCACAAGCCTTGCGCAGTTGTTAAAGGTAGGGGAGGTGGAAAGGGAAAGGAAGAGTCTGGAGGAAACCCTAAACCTTTTTAGTCTCCAGGCAGCATGATGCCACTTGAACTATTTGAAACAGGCACCTTTCTTCACTTCTTCTTCCTGAGGCAAAAGTCACTGGGTGCCCAGAGATGATTCTGTGGGATTCAGAAAATCTCTGCAGTCAGGAAAAGCCACGTGTCTACAACACTCATCTCCTGTGTTTTTACTGGGTGGCATCTGCAGGAGCAATGAGCTGGGCATCTTCTCAGGCCACTTTCCATTCCATCTGACCACTGAGGAGAGCAGATGGAGGGGAGGTCTCACCCACTATGCTCACCTCTAGCGATTCTTAAAAATGTAACAGCCAGCAAGAGAGGAGCTAAGAATAGCCTCACGGGCTACAGAAATCCAACTATGGAGCGCTGGGCTTTCTGACAGCTCATATTGTACAAGGGAAAAAGAGTTTATCAAGCCTAACTTGTGCTTGATACATGCCTTTTTTTTTTTTTTTTTTTTTTTGAGACGGAGTCTGGCTCTGTAGCCCAGGCTAGAGTGCAGTGGCCGGATCTCAGCTCACTGCAAGCTCCGCCTCCCGGGTTCACGCCATTCTCCGGCCTCAGCCTCCCGAGTAGCTGGGACTACAGGCGCCCGCCACCTCGCCCGGCTAGTTTTTTGTATTTCTTAGTAGAGACGGGGTTTCACCGTGTTAGCCAGGATGGTCTCGATCTCCTGACCTCGTGATCCACCCGTCTCGGCCTCCCAAAGTGCTGGGATTACAGGCGATACATGCCTTTAATAACAATCACAATGATAAGGTTTTTATTATTTTTTTTTATAGACAAGGTCTTGCTGTATTGCCCAGGCTGGTCTTGAACTCCTGTCCTCAAGCAATCCTCTTGCCTTGGCCTCCCAAAATGCTGGGATTACAGGTGTGAGCCACTGTGTTCAGCCAGCCCCCCGCTCCCCCCCACCCACCTTTTTTTAAATTTGACTTGAGGTACAAGAGTCTTAAAGCCACTCAAACATGATAGCTCTCATCGTTCTTCACACCGGACTGATTCTCACCTCCTATCTCCTTTCCAGGAAGCCGAAGGAAGCTGGTTAGCTTCCAACTGCCTCCCGTATACCAAGGCAACAACATAGGAACCTCTCAAAGCCATCCAGCACTTCCAGGCAGAGGCAGTTTGGGGCAGGAGCGACTGTGTGATGAGGCGAAGGCAGGCTACAGGTCCACATTGCCCCCATCCCACTCCATGGAGGGGCTTTGAAACAGGCACCAGGGGCTTTTGATAGAGGAGATAGTGGGAAAAATGCACAACAAAGGAGAGGCATACATACTGTTCACGGGGACAGTGAGCCTGAAACAGTAGCTCCAGCTCCCTTAGCAGTGGAAAGAAAGCAAAGGGCAATGCAGAATGACCAATGCAGCTCTCACCACTTGATTAAATAAGATGAAGCCAAACTGCTGTTCTTGGGCCAAATTCCAGAAATTTATAACTTGCATTCTCTTACAAGGGGCATTGAATGAAAGAATGGGGAAGGAATAATGATAACTCACATACGCTGAGTGCTTCCTATGTACTAGCCATGGTCCTAAGTGCTTTTTATAATACCATTGACGGAGGCTCCTGGCTCTATGTGAGCTTTTTACATTGGAGATCTCACTTAATTTTCCAATGCTTTAGTGCAGGCATTATTATGGCCATTTTAGAGGTGACAGAACTGAGGTTCGGAGAAGCTGAGTAACTTGCCTAGTGTCGCACTCAGCTTTGCTCCAACCCCCTTCCTCTGAAATCCTTTTGCCAACCACACCTTCAAAGCCCTTTTATACTCTCTCAAAGACCCTTCCCTTCAGCCACACAGTGCACACCCTTCTGAGTCTACAGTGATGAACTTTTCAGCATTCAGGACACATGCATCGTTTGTTGAATATAATCAACCTGTTTCTAAAAACCAGTCATTCTGTTTGAAGACACTGAAAATATATTTCCCATTACTTTAAGTGGGAAAAATTACAATGCATTGCTCTTCAAACCAAATTTCTCAACCAATTTCTTCAAACACAAGGTAAACACAACAAAATAGACAGGAGATCCATCTGCTAATATGTCAAGTGTTTCCATTCCATCCTCATGATCAAACACTAAATATAGTGAATGATGTTTTGGGTTTTTGCAGTAACAGGGTCTTGTTTACCCTCAGCAGTGTCTGAGACCCACATCCCTGTGGCGATAGATACTTAATATGATTTTTCAAACTGACTACACTTGGTGCTGACGTTTCACTAGCTGTACCTGAAATGTAACTTGAGACTTGCCCTGATATCACATTGTAAAAATGTTATATTGAGTTTCAGGACTGTAAATCTAATTTTTTCCATATAAACAATAGCTGAAAAAGTATTGATAGATACATCCAGGGTTGAGTCATGTGAAATTGCCAGTGTTTACCCAGTTTTGACCACAGAAGTAAATTTCGTATGGTTCAATCTAATACAGTTCACACAGCCTTAGTAATAAAAATCAAGAGGCACCGGACCAGGAAAATGTTAACTGCAGAGGCGTTCCGCAGGGTGAGTATGCCTGAACGTTTGCTGAACACCTGCTATGTACCAGGCCCTATCATGGGAGGGGGAATCATTCATCAACCAGATGTGGTCGCTCTACTCAAGGTGCTCACTGTACTCTAGGAGGGGAAGGACAAGGTAGCGTAGAAACACATAGGGGAGGGACCTATCAAAAAAGGGGAGGGATTCTGAAGGGGAAGAGACGTCTAGGTAGAGTGGAGACTTGAATTGGCTCATCAATGTCTGTTCCACCCTCCTGCAAGAGTGTCTTCCTGTAACTGCAAAGGCTAGAAATCTGCCAAGCTCATTTCCCAGACTCCGTGCAGCTAGAGCTGCTTCATGATTGAGGTTTCTCAGTAAGTTGCATCCACGTAAGACTCAGCAAAGTGGGGCGAGGTCTGAGGTCTCATTCTGGGAGGCAGCTTCTCAGCTGCAGCAGGGGCAGCCACATCCTCTGCAGGTCAGTTCTCCCTGTGACTTGGGGCAGAGCTCTGAGTTTCAGCCCAGAGTCAGCTCTTCTGCCTCCCAGGGATTCTGAGAAGACATTTCATACCCTGTAACAAATCCCTTTCTCTGAACTAACTAGACTGTATTGAAGAATAAGTCCTGGTTGAAGCTTGAAGCTAAGCCCTGGTTGCTACAACCAGAGAAGAGCAGAGAGCAGGGACAATGGTCCAGAAATAAGGAACAGCATGAACAAAGGCTGAGAGGAGTGGTGAGCATGGGTTCAAGCTCTGGATGGCTGGGGTGAGTGCTGGAGAGGGGTAAGATGGGAGTGAGGAGGAGACCCTTCAAGAAGGGCTTTGTACATCATGATGAGAAGTTTGGACTTTATTCTTGCACAAGGGGAAGCTACGAAGGAGTTGGAAACAGGAGAAAGTCCTGGTCAGATCTGAGTTTTGGAACAGCTGCTCTGGCGGCTACATATCCGATTAGTCGGAGGACTTTTGCTTTAGGCAGGAGAGCAGTTGAGTCATTATTGCTTCATTGGTAAGCAGTGATGAGCCCCATTCAGCCGAGTACACAAACCCTATTGAAGTGTACAGGCTCTGGAGGCAAAGTCCTAGGTTCTGGGCCCCATATCCTCATTAGTCATACAGGGATTATTGTGGTGTTTACGTCCTGGTGCTGCAAAGATTTCATGAGTTATTATGAGTCAAGGGACTGGAAAACTGACTGACACATAATGAGTGCTTGAAAAATACTTGCTATTTTTGGCCAGGCGCGGTGGCTCACGCCTGTAATCCCAGCACTTTGGGAGGCCAAGGCGGGCGGATCACGAGGTCAGGAGATCGAGACCATCCTGGTGAACACGATGAAACCCCATCTCTACTAAAAATACAAAAATAAATAAATAAATAAATAAATATTAGCCGGGCGTGGTGGTGGGTGCCTGTAGTCCCAGCTACTTGGGAGGTTGAGGCAGGAGAATGGCATGAACTCGGGGGGCAGAGCTTGCAGTGAGCAGAGATCACGCCACTGCGTTCCAGCCTGGATGACAGAGCGAGACTCCATCTCAAAAAAAAAAAAAAAGAAAAAACAACTTTGCTATTTTTATTATTCTCAAGAGCTTTCCCATGAATCCAGCCTACTGCATCCTTCTTCAGGATGAACTCTGCTCTGGTCATCCTGAAGGACTTGGAGTTAGTCAAATATGCTCTCTCTCTCTCATACCTTTGTACCTTTTCTTATGCTGTTCCTTTGTCTGAAAGTACCTACCCTGTGATTCTGGGCCTAGCCAATTCACCATTTAAATCACTGCAGTGATGTCCCAATATACCTGGAATAAATTCAGGATCCCTTAACAGCCTACAAAGCTCTGTGTGATCAGGACTCTCTAATCTCATTTTATCTTGCTCTCGACTTTGTTTTCTTAATCTATTTATTTTGACTTTCATTCTTCTTTCTGTTCCAGGGTTGAGATCTTCGCACTTGCTGGTCTCTCTGCCTGCAGTTCTTACCCCTGCTCCACTTCCTATCATTCCTTCTCATCATTTAGTCTTAGTTCCTAAGATAACTCTCCAGGCAGGCCTTCTTTCACAGCCTATTTTTAGAAGCCCCACTTCTTTCTGACATCCTATAATTTTCTCTAAGCCCCTTTAAACCTTTCTTCATAACATTTATCCCTACGTAAAATAATCTCATTTACTCACCTGTTTCGTTGTGTCCTGTCTGCCCTTTCCCCCTACACACACATACACACGTGCATGCATTCACACAAGCACACACATACACACGTGAATGCATTTACACAAGCATGTGTGCACACACACACATGCATGTGCACAAGTACACACAAATGCAAGCCCTGAGAGCCAAGGCTTTCTCTACCAGTGGTTCTCAAACTTCAGCAGGCATTCAGAAGCACCTGGGGGCCTTGTGAAAACACAGATTGCTGGCCACACCTCAGAGTTGCTGACTTGGTAGGCCTGGGATAAAACCTGAAATTTGGCAATTCTATACATACAGATCTTCAGGTGATGTTGATCCTGTTGGTACGGGGACAGCACTTTGAGAAGTGCCGAGCTACATTTTTCACAGTTCTATCCAGAACACTCAGATGAATGCCTAATGAACACAGAAGCTCATCAATAGATTTTTAAGTCAATAACTCTTAACTCTTCGTTTATCCTTCAAATAAGGAAATCACTTATCACCTTCTCCAAGAAGCCTCCCAAACAAGAATAGGAGCTCTTTGCAGATGGCACCTTGTCTGACCTCCCTGGAATCCTCCACTATCCACTCAGGGCCTGGTCCAGGGCAGGAGTGTTCACTGAGTGTTCCTTCAGTGGTTAAGCCTAATGTCCTCCTTACAAATTTTTTTTCAAGTTATAGATATATAAATATATTTATACAGAAAGTAGCATAACAGACACATATATATTCTCCATCAAAACTAAGCAGATGTTACATTTTGCCTTATTAATGTCAGCTCTCTTTAAAAAATAAAATACTCAGCCGGGCCCGCTGGCTCACACCTATAATCCCAGCACTTTGGGAGGTCGAGGTGGGCAGATCAACTGAGGTCAGGAGTTTGAGATCAGCTTGGCCAAGAGGGCAAAACCCCACCTTTACTAAAAATACAAAAATTAGCTGGGCGTGGTGGCATGCACCTGTCATTCCAGCTACTCAGGAGGCATGAGGCAGGAGAATAGCTTGAACTCAGGAGGCAGAGGACACAGTGAGCTGAGATCGCACCACTGCACTCCAGCCTGGGCGCTGGAGTCTCAGGGGAAACTGCAGTCTGGGCGACTCCGTCTCAAAAACAAAAAAACAAAAAAACAAAAAAACACTCAAGAATTGGCTTACTCCATCCGTTCCTTCCTTCATCTACTCTTTCCAGAGGTATTAACAATTAGTACTTGATGTTGAGATATTCCTTATTTCTTTTTACTTTTACTACAATATATGCATCCATAAATCATATAAAATTGTGAAACAGATAAACATATGGTTTTAGAGAATATTGAGTTTATGCATATTAATTACTTGAAGCAGTGTTTGACATATAATTAAATACTCAGTAAGCATTGCTGAGTATTATTGTTACTGTTTTGTGGCTTATCTTCCCTCTTAAAGAAATTCTTGTAAAATTTATCCAAGATACATATAGATCTGTTCGTTTCACTTGATGTTATCACTATTTTTAAGCTAGCCATTCTGACAGGTGTGTGGTCACATCTCATTTGCATTTCCCTAATGGATAATTTGCATTTTAATTTGCATTTCACTAATGGCGTAGGAAGATGAACACTGTTTCATGTGTTTATTTGTATGTCCTCTTCTGTGAAATGTCTGTTCATGTCTTTTGCTCATTTTTAATTGGATTAAAAAAATTTACTGTTAAGATTTGATAACTCATTATATAGTCTAGATACAAGTCCTTTGTCAAATATGTGGTTTGCAAATATTTTCTTCTACTCTGTAGCTTGTTTTTTAATCCTTCTTCACAGAGTCTTCTGCCGAGCATAAATCTTCAATTTTAATGAGGTCCAGTTTATGAATTTTTACCTTTATGAAACATGCTTTTGGTCTGAAGCAAGTCTGAAGACTCTTCACTTAGCTCTTCACTCTTCACTACTTCTATCAATGTCAAATTTTTAAAACAAAATTTGTATTTTTATTTTATCTCCTTTATTTAATAGAAAGTTTAAAAATACCCTGCAACTTTCCCAGCCCATTTTGCTACTTTGTTGGCTATGTGACTGGTTCTATTTTCTCCTATGATATTTTTTCTCAAAATTTTACAGTTTTACACTTTACATTTCAATCCATGATCCCTTTTAAGTTTTTGTTTTTGTTTAAGACGGAGTCTTGCTTTTGTCACCCAAACTAGAGTGCAATGGCTTGATTTGGGCTCACTACAACCTCTGCCTCCTGGGTTCAAGCGATTCTCCTGCCTCAGCCTCCTGAGTAGCTGGGATTCCAGGTGTCTGTCACCATGCCCAGCTAATTTTTGTATTTTTAGTAGAGACAGGGTTTCACCATGTTGCCCAGGCTGGTCTTGAACTGTTGACCTCAGGCGATCCACCCGCCTCGGCCTCCTAAAGTGCTGGGATTACAGGCGTGAGCCACAGCGCCCAGCTGAGTTTTTTCAAAATACGTAAGGCATGAGGTTTGGGTATGGTTCATTCTTCTGCTTACCGTCATCCAATTACTATTTGTTGAAGAAGCGATCCTTCCTTCATGATATTGCTTTTGAAATTTTACAGTTGGGCACATTTGTGTGGTTCAAATTCTGTTTCATTGATCTATGTGTCTGTTCCTATGCTAATACCACATTGTCTTGATTACTGTAGTTACATAATAACACTTAACATTGAGTAGGCTGACTCCTTCTGCTTTATTTTTCTTTTTCAAAATCACTTAGTTATTATAGACCCTGTGACATTTCACATTAATTTTAAAATAAGTTTGTGCATGTCTGCAAAAAACTTTTCTTGGACTTTGATAGCAACTGCATTAAATCACTTGGAGGAGAATTGTTATCTTTACTATGTTGAATCTATGAACATGGTGTGTTTCCACACTTATTTAGGTCTTCCTTGATTTTTGTAATCAGCATTTTATCATTTTTGGCACATAAATAGTGTAAATGTTTTTGTTACATTTATATCTAGGTAGTTTATTATCTATGGAATGACTGTAAATGGGATTTTTAAATTGTTGCTTTCCGCATGTTTGTTGTTAGTATATAGAAGTGTGATTAATCTTTAGATGTTAATGCTGTATACTGTAACGTTGTTGTCACAGTTCTAAGTTGATCTTTATGCATGAATGTTGTAGAGCACAACCTTGCTGTCACAACTGTACACACACACACACATACATACTTCTTAGTTCCAGGATATTTTAATTTTAATAAATTCTTTGTTATTTTTTAATGTAAACAACGATGTCATCTGAAAATAGAGACAGTTTTATTTTCTTTTTTCTAATTTATATGCCTTATTTTTCTCTTGACTTACTGCAGTGGCTAGAACTTCCAGTAGTTTACTAAATAAGAGTAGTAAAAGCAAAAATCCTTATCTCATGCCCAGTCTTAGGGGGAAGGCATTCAGTCTGTCACCATGATGTTCCTTATAAATTGAAAAAGTTACCCTCTATTTCTAGTTGCCTGAGAGTTTTTATCATGAATGTTTACCACAGATGTTAGATGCAGAAATGCTCTTTCTGCATCAATTGATATAACAATAGGATTTTTTCGTTAGCTTGTTGAACATGGTAGATTACATCGACTGCTTTAAAAATATTGAACTAGCATTGCATGTCTACAGTGAATCCCAATTTGTTGTGGTGTGTAATTCTTTTTGCACATTGGTAGATTCTACTCGATAATAGGTTGGAGCAAAAGTAACTGTGGTTTTTGCAAAAAACCAGTTACTTTTGCTCCAACCGAATAATATTTTTGTTTAGATTTTTGTATCTATATTCAAGAGCTATGTTGTTCTTTCTTTTATCATACTGTCTTCATCTGCTTTTGTTATCAGGATAATACAAGTTTCATAAAATGAATTTAAAAGTATGCACTTCTTTTCCATCTTCCAGAAGAAATTGTGTAAAACTGGTGCTAATTCTTCCTTAAACATTTGATAGAATTCTCTCATGAAACCATCTGAACCTGATTTAATTTTCAGGAGCTACTGTGAATTTAATTTATTTAACAGATATAGGAGTGTTTATTTTTTCCTTGGTTGAATTTTGGTAGTTTGTGCTTTTTGAGGAATTGGTCCATGTCTTTTAAGCTGTCAAAATTATGAGTAAAAATGTGTTCACAATATTCTCCTTATCTTTTCAATGGCTGCAGAATCTGTATTGGCAGCCTCTGTTTAATTCCTGGTTTTCATTATTTGTTCTTCTTTCATTTAATGTTTGTCAGTCTTGCTAGACCTTGATCAACTTTCTTAAATATTTTTGAAGAATCAGCTTATCCTTTCATTGATTTTCTCTATTGCTTTCCTGTTTTCAATGTCGTTGATTTCTACTGTTTATTATTTCATTCTTTCCGCTTGCCTTGGGTTTATTTTGCTCTTTTAAATTTTTATTATTATGTTTAATTGACCCATAATAGTTGTACGTATTTACGAAGTACTGTGTGATATTTTGATACATGTATGCAATGTATAATGATAAAAATCAGAGTAATTACCATAAGCATCATCTCAAATGTTTATCATTTCTTTGTGTTGGAAACATTCAAAATCTGCTCTTCTAGGTATGTGAAAATATACAATAAATTGTTGTTAACTAAAGTAATTTTAGAGTGGTACAGGATTTTTTCTATACCACATCTACATAGGACTTTTTTCTCCTAGGCAGATGTATTTTTATATCTGTTAACCAAGCTTTGGCTATCCTCCCTCCATGCTTATTTTCCCTGCCACTTTTCCCCACCATTAGTAACCACTATTTTACTCTCTACTTCTATGAGATCAAATTTTTAGTTCTTACACATGAGAGAGAATATGAGACATTTTCTTTTCTGCGCCTGGCTTGTTTTATCTAACATAATGTTCACCAAGCTCATCCACGTTGCCATGAATGACAGAATTTCATTCTTTTTTATGGCTAAACAGTACTCTATCATGTACATATACCACGTTTTCTGTATCCATTCATCTATTTGTGGACACCTAAGGTGATTCCATATCTTGGCTATTAGGAATAGTGCTGCAATAAATGTGGGAGTGCAGATACTTCTTCTGCATATTGATTTCTTTTACTTTGGATATATACCTAGTAGTGGGATTGTTGGGTAGTGTGATAGTTCATTTTATTTCTATTTTTTTAGGACGCTCCATACTGTTTTCCATAATGGCTATACTAATTTACATTCCCACCTACAGTGTGCAAGAGTTCCCTTTTCTCCACATCCTTGCCAGCATTTGTTATCTTTGTCTTTTTAATAATAGCCATTCTAATTGGGGTGAGATGATATGTCATTGTGGTTTTGATTTACATTTCCCTCATGATTAGTGATGATGAACATTTTTTTCCACATACGCTTGCCATTTGTATGACTTCTTTTGACAAATGTCTATTAAGTTCATTTGCCCATTTTAAAATCAGATTATTTGCTTGTTTTTTGCTGTTGAGTTGCTTGAGTTACTTTTATGTTCTGAATATTAATCTCTTGCCAGTTGAATAATTTGCGAATATTTTCTCCCATTCTGAAGGCTGTTTGCAGGGGTCTTTGAAAACAGTATGCTGAGAATAGATAGGGCTCAAGGACAGTATCTCCAACTGAACTTTTAATGAACTCCCGTAGGCGCCAAGAAGGCGCGTAGATAAGAAAGAATATAGAAACAAGGTACTGAGTAGAAGGTTACATGTGGGAAAAGAAAGTTTGTTTTGCATTGCATTCTTTCTGCTGACGTGAGGTTTATGGAGTATAAATAAAGTGAGGCGGAGGCTCTGAGTGCGGCCGCCATGTTCTCTGTGTGTCTTTGTCTTTGTGTGTGTTCTTTCATTCTCCACCACCCCCGGTGCGGCCCCCAACAAGTGGCGCAGCGAGCAGGGTCAGCACGGGTGAGTAGGGGAGAACAAGAAGGGGAACTCCCTAGGAGCGGGTAAGGCTCAGATATTGTTAAGGGGAACCTTCTTAAGCTTTCATTATGGGAATTCCATCTCTCTGGCCTCAGAATATTTATGGCTGTTTCAAGGACTGTTGCTGTCTATGGGAGTAGAAGTGAAAGAAAAAGACTTTGAAGCGATTGTTTGCCCATGTTGAATAACATTGTTACTGGTTTCAGTATCAGACTAAAGTGCAGCTGAATCGGAAAAAATGGTTACAGGTAGTAAAAGCTTTGCTTAGAGCTCTCCAGTTAGGGGATATTATGCCTCTAAAATTGTGGACCTTGTGTAACTCTATCACTCAGACATTAGAGTTACTTGAGACTGATTCGGAGTGTGGTAATGTAGCCACAGGAGGAAAGGTATCTGAGGATTTGGAAAAATAAAATAAAATAAAATAAATCTGAAATGGAGCCCATTTGTGCCAGGGTAGCAAAAGGGGGAGAAGAGAAAAAGCCAGCTCTTCCTTCTAAGGGAAATTCTGACATGCAGTGTATTATGGAAATGCTTCAACAAATATTACAGATACATTCTTCTAATTTACCTTTGTGAGCTTTCCCTGTTTCTTTTCCTTCTGCCCTGTTAAAAGAGAATTTTCCAGTGCCTCCAACCCCCGGGCTTCCTTATCTTTACCTTTGTTTGGCAAAGTTTTCTCAGTGCCTTGCCCGCCACTGCGGGAGGGAGAAAAGGAAAAGATAAAAAAAAAAAAAAATTTAAGGAGCTGGATCTGTTTCCAATTATTTGTGCTTCTTTTGCTCCTAATGCTCAGTTGTCAAATGGTGGCAATAATGTCCAATTTAATGCCTTACAAATTAAATTTTTAAAAGAAATGAAAGCTGCCATTTCTAACTATGAACCCCTATCCTTGGTCTTCTTGATATTTTTTCATCAGAAAATTTGATAATTTCTATAGACTGGAAGACTTTGGGGAAGGCTTTTCTTGATCGTTCTCAGTGGTTACAATTGCACAGCTGGTAAATGAACAAGGCGCATGTACAGGCTAGAAAAAATGTTATGTGTGATCCCCCAGGAGCCACTGAGGAACAACTCACAGGCACGGGCCAATATGCTACTCTTAGTGCTCAGGCTGGTCTAGAAGATATTGCCCTTACTCAAATCAAGACTTTGTTTTTAAGGGCCTAAAATAAGGTAGAGATAACAGGAAAATCTTCCCTTTCCTCTGTGAAGATTTTACAGGGCACAAATGAACAATATTCAGAGTTCGTAGCCCGTCTTCAGGATGCTGTCTTGAAAATTGTGGGTGCTGATCTTGCTTCAAAAATTTTGTTACAAACGTTGTCTTTTAAAAATGCTTATGCTGACTGTCAAAAATTGTTAAAATCATTAAAGGCCAATGGGGCCAACTTAGATAAATATATTAAAACTTGTGTTAGTGTTGGAGGGGCTATTTATAATGCTCAATTATTTGCTGGAGCTTTGTCTAAAGCCTTAAAAGGAAATAACAAACAAGGTGTTTGCTTTCAGTGTGGTAAACCTAGACATTTCAAAAAAGAATGTCATAAAAATTGAACACTTTTATCCCTCAAGGCAGAAAGCTGCGTTTAGAGGTGTACAAATGTTGTGGTAAAGGTCGACATTGGACAAATAAATGTCGTTTCAAAACTGATAAAAGTGGAAATTTACTGTCTCCTCTCCTGGGAAATGGGAGCCGGGGCCCACAGGCTTGGGGCCCCAACAATTTATGTCACCAGGTCTGAAAGTGTAGTTGGTTTATCAGTCTTTACAAATGAGAAATATAAGAAAGGAAAAGAATGCACAAACTAACTAGGTTTCTTGTAATAAATCACTAAACTAGTCAAAGGACCAAAAAATACAAGATCAGCATGACTCTGAAGGATGTGAGATTATGGTTCTGCACTTGTTACATTAAAGAGCTAAAATAAATAGACGTAATATTAACAATAATAGCAGTAATAATAGCCATAGTATACTGAGTACTTACTATGTGTCTACTACTGTGAAAAAATCTTCACTTGCATTTAGTTCTTCCAACATCCCTTTAAGACTGACAAATTTTATAATTATTACCATTTTGTAGACAGGAAAACAGAGTTAAGACAGTTTTATAAATATATCCAAGGTCATATAGCTATTATATTTTGAAAATATGACTTTCTGTCCCCAGAGCTTACATGCTTAACCCTTTCCTCTAGACTGCTCTTTAAAGTACAAAAATGGTAGTCACCCTCCTTGGAATAATCGGAGGAAAGAAAAATCAATAACTAAGTAAAAGTTGTATCTCAGCACCAGATCCAATCCCAATTTCAAGTATCCATTTAGCCTTGGATAGCATCACTGTGTTTTGAAAATCAAAATCCGTTGAGTATTTTGTGGTCCACCATCTTTTACAAAGCAGATACTCTATTGAATAGTAAGCTACGAACTGAATTTCTGTACCTGTAATCACCTTATTTGTTTACAAATATTTGTTATTGACTAAATCTGCATACAATACCCAGTGAGCAATGGCCTACAACATCAAGGAATAAATTCAAGTCCTCCTTAAGGATCTCACACCTTACCCCAGTTTCTCAGCTTTATGTGGCAACTAAGCAGAGCGCCGCTGCTGACTTAGTTATTACTCAGCCTTATACTTTGTCTCCTAATAGAGTATATAAATTAGCTATTAGAGTGTGTGGCCCTTTGCCAAAAGGACATGATGTTACTAATAAAATTCTTATTATGGTTCAAGTCTCACAATTCATATGCCTAGAGGCAGGGGAACGTATTCTCAATAGGGAGGGTTTGGTAGCACAGAAAAAACTGTTTTTTGGGAAACTTTAGTTTCTAATCAAAAGCCCTTATGTTCATTGCACATTAATGAAATAGTTTTTAAAGGGTTAATTGATACGGTGGTGAATACGTCTATTATTTGTTTAAATTAGAGGCCTATACAATAGGAAAAAGACAAGTTTCAGTTATACTCACTGGCTTGGGTGCTGCTTCTGTGATTTATCAAGACGTAGAACCTTTAACCTGTGTCGGTCCTAAAGGTCAACAAGGTCAAGTGTTTTTTTTTTATTTTTATATTGTTCCTATCAATATTAATTTTTGGGAACAAGATCTTTCACAATAATTTGCTGCTTTTTTAAACATTCCTCATATTTCCTCAGCTGCCAAAAATATGATGTTCAAAATGGGCTACAATCCTTTAAACTCATAGCCACCACTCCTATTTAGGTGAAACAGTGACCATTATTTAAAGAAATACTTAGGACTCTAAAAGAGTAAGTCAAAAAACAAATGGCCGAGAGGAATATAAAGCCACGTATTTCTGCATGGAATTCCCGTCTTTGTCTTGTCTTAAAACTATAAATGTTTACATTAAACCTAGGGAAAGTTTACAGCCTGGTCTTCCTAATCCTGCCCTTATCCCACAAAGTTAAAAATTAATGGTCATAGATCTCAAAAATTGTTTTTTCTCTATTCAGTTACAACATCTTTTTTCTATTCTAGAAGGAGACAGTCACTTGGACAGCTCACGTCATTTAACTCCTTTGGCTTTACAGGAACTCCAGCTTGTGGAAGAGCAACTTCAAAAGGCTCATTTACATTATATCCTTCCCGATGTTCCCCTTTCCCTTTGTTTATTTCATACTTTACATTCTCCTACAGGAATGATTCATCAGACCAATCGGCCGCTAGAATGGATCTTTTTGTCCAATAAAACATCTAAACGCTTGGCTACTTATATCGATCGTTTAGCTGAACTGATCATCAAAGGACGGCATCACTGTCGACAACTTTGGGGAGGAGATCCTTCCTTAATTATCTCTCAATTCACTCATAGTCAGATCATTTATCTTCTTGCAAATTCTGATTCTTGGCAAGAAGCTTCATCAATCTTGTGTTACAGTTTATCCTTATCCCTTGGTGCAACAGGGAGAATTGTTTGCTATTCTCATGGTCTTACTTGATTTCCCTACTACTGGTTGTAATATTGTTAGTGATTCTCAATATGCCGTTTATGTTACTTCTTATATTTCTCAGGCCACTTTACCTCTTTGTGCTACTTCTTCTCTTCAAAAACTCTTTTCCTTGTTATTTTCTACTTTGAGCCAACGTCGAGCTCCTTTATTCATCACTCATCTTCGTTCTCATTCTCAACTGCCTGGACCATTAGTTCATGGAAATACTCAGATTGATTCACTTCTAACTGGCCACTTGCAGGCTGCAGAACAAGAACATGCTCTACATCACACTAATAGTTCTGGCCTTCAACGACGGTTTCATTTAACTCGTAAATAAGCTCGTTCTCTTATTCGAGCTTGTCCTTTCTGTGCTCCTTTGAGCATTCCATCCTTCCATCCTGGAGTTAACCCGAGAGGTACTCAAGTTAATCAAATTTGGCAAATGGATGTTATACATATTCCTTCTTTTGGACGATTAAAGTATGTTCATCATACCATTGATACTTCTTCTCATTTTCAATGGGCCACTCCGTTGCCATCTGAGAAAGCTGATTCTGTTATTACACATCTCTTAGCTTGTTTTGCCATTATGGGCATTCCTTTTATACTTAAAACTGGTAATGCCCCTGCCTATGTCTCTCATAAATTACAAGTTTTCTTACAGCAATACAATATTCAACATATCACCGGGATCCCGGGCAACAGTCAAGGTCAAGCCATCATTGAGCGCGCAAATTTAACTTTAAAAACTCAACTATTAAAACAAAAAGGGGGAAATGAGCAAAAAACCAGATTTTTTTGAAGGTTAACCTTTCTATCTTAATTTTTTTGATTTTGAAGGTTCTTTTTACCTTAATTATTTTTTGAATCAATGGAGACAATTCCAAGACTCCGTTGTCGTAACCCATCTTTCCTCACCTCCCTCGGTGATAGTCCCCGCTGACAATTTAAAGATTTGGTATCCTAATGAAGAAGGTAAGTATGTTCAAGGGCAAGTTCTAAAACAGGGACGGGGCTATGCTCTTGTCCTTACAGGGAGCGGACCTGAGTGGTTTCCTACAAGATGATTGAAACCCTGTTGAAAAGAAAACTGGATTCAGCATGCATTTCTTCCTTTGTTGGATGTGCCTCGGTGGGGGACTTATTTCCCTTAGTGAGGCTTTGTATGCATATTGCACTTATATTCCCTTTCCACCCTTGTATCAGGGAGTCGCCTGGGGAGAGGCGGAAATTAAGGTTTTCACCAATGACACTACTTGAATGCCGTCCCCCTATATAGACAAGGACAATATAGAACGGGAAAAGGAAATTATAAACAACACATACCAATTTGGAGTGGAAGAACTTCCAATATGCATGGGAAATAGTTCTCATTGTCTCCGAAAATCGTATGAAGCCTGGGTTGTTCACTATAATCATAGTTATGTGGCTGCTAATACTGTTATTATAATCATACTGTATATAGTAATGAAACTATTCCTAGTTCTTTACCTTTTTGTCCTATTCCAGAGGTTTCTCCTAATATTGAGGTGCTAGAGTGGCAACTATGTCGGGGAAATAAAACCCGGATTTTATTAGAATACAATGGGATGCAAATAACTGATTGAAGTGTGCACGGTGATTTTCAAACAAAATTTAGTCACATACCTTTGAAATGGCACCGGGTAAATAAAAGTATTGCTGCTAACAATAATGAAACCTTGGTATGGTGTGAAGGAGGCCTAAGTACAGAGTCATCTTTGGAAGTTGTTAGCTGCAGGCGATGCCATTAGCACTTTTGTGGGGAATATATCTCTTAATCTTTCTAACCCAACTAATTCCTTTCATATTCAGTTATATCGGAATACCTCTCGATATATTATTGCTTGTGTCTGTAAGCCCTACCTATTATTAGCAGGGAATTTGACATGGGATAATAATACGGGAATTGTTAATTGTACAAATACGTGTACATTTTTGTCTTGCCTCAATCATTCTTGGTGGCACAACTTTGCTGGGGATATTTATATCCTCAGGGCTCGTAAGGAAATTTGGCTACCTGTTAATCTTACGCGACCGTGGGGGGCATCACCTCTTGAAACTTATATTTGGACTTCTCTTCAGCGAACCTGCCATGCCCTTGGACTTATAATTGCCTCGGTGATGAGTCTTGTTGCCATTGCCTCCACTGCGGCTGTAGCAGGGCTTGCTCTTCATCAAAGCATACAAAATGCTGAATTTGTGCAGCAATGGCATGAACAATCTCACCAGTTATGGCTTCAACAACGAAACATTGATTCTCAACTTGCTGAAAGATTGGACAACATGGAGCAAGCATTGACATGGCTTGGAGATCAGCTCACTGTACTCAGTACTCGGGTAAAATTACAATGTGATTGGAATTCCACTCAATTTTGTGTAACGCCTGTGCCTTTTAACATCTCTCAAAATTGGACTGTAATCCGAAAATTATTAATTGGCCATAAAAATATTAGTTTGGACATTCAAGAGCTCACTCAGATCATTTCCGAAGCATTTCGACAACAATTACATGTGCTGTCTGGAACTGTAACCTTGCAGGAGCTGGGGCAGCGCCTTGCTGCCTTTAACTCATGGACTCAGATAAAAATATGGATTTCTACAATCTCTGGAAGTATATTGCTTTGGGCACTTGGTTTGGGTCTACTTCTTTTGGTGATTCGATGCTCCCTCCGTCGCCACCAAAAACAAAAGAAAACACAGGAACAAATATGGGCTACCTTTTTAGGATTGAGGCAAAACAAAATTAAAAGGGGGGAAATGCAGGGGCCTTTGAAAACAGTATGCTGAGAATAGATAGGGCTCAAGGACAGTATCTCCAACTGAACTTTTAATGAACTCCCGTAGGCGCCAAGAAGGCGCGTAGATAAGAAAGAATATAGAAACAAGGTACTGAGTAGAAGGTTACATGTGGGAAAAGAAAGTTTGTTTTGCATTGCATTCTTTCTGCTGACGTGAGGTTTATGGAGTTTAAATAAAGTGAGGCGGAGGCTCTGAGTGCGGCCGCCATGTTCTCTGTGTGTCTTTGTCTTTGTGTGTGTTCTTTCATTCTCCACCACCCCCGGTGCGGCCCCCAACAGTTGTTTATTCACTCTGTTGATTGTTTCCTTTGATGTGCAGAAGGTGTTTAGGTTGACATAATCCTATTTTTCTTTTTTGATTTCTGAGATGGAGTCTCGCTCTGTTGCCCAGGCTGGAGTGCAGTAATGTGATCTAGGCTCACTGTAACCTCCACCTCCTGGGTTCAAGCGATTCTTCTGCCTCAGCCTCCCGAGTAGCTGGGACTACAGCAACTTGCCACCACGCCCAGCTAATTTTTGTATTTTTAGTAGAGATGGGGATTCACCATGTTGGCCAGGCTAGTCTCAAACTCCTGACCTCAGGTGATCCACCTGCCTTGGCCTCCCAAAGTGCTGGGATTACAAGCGTGAGCCACTGTGCCCGGCCCCATTTTTTCTATTTTTGCTTTTGCTGTCTGTGCTTTTGAGGTCCTCTCCATAAAAATCATTGTTCAGACCAATGTCCTGAAGCATTTCCCCTATATTTTCTTCCAGAAGTTTCATAGATTCAGGTATTACATTTAAATCCTTAATCCCTTTTAAGTTGTTTTTTATATAATGAGAGATAGGTGTCTAGGTTCATTTTCTGCATTAAAATATTCAGTTTTTCTGGCACCATTCATTAAAGGGACTATCCTTTTCCCCAGTAAATGTTATTGGTACCTTTGCCAAAAGTTTGTTGGTTGTAGATATGTGGATTTATTTCTAGATTCTCTATTCTGTTCCATTGGTCTATGTGTTTTTATGTCAATACCATACTGTTTTGGCTACTATAGTTTTACGGTACATTTTGAAGTCTGGTAGTGTGATACCTCCAACCTTGTTCTTTTTGCTCAGGATTGCTTTGGTTATTCTGCATCTTTTCTAGTTTCATACAAATTTCAGGATTTTTTTTTCTATTTCTGTGATGAATGTCATTAGTATTTTGATAAGGATTCCATTTTAGGTCACTTTTTGTAGTATAGTCATTTTCACAATATTACTTCTTCTAATCCATGAGCATGAGAAAACTTTCCAATTTTCTGTGTCTTCTTCATTTTCTTTCGCCCCTGTTTTATAGTTTCCCTTGTAGAGATCTTTCACCTCCTTGGTTAAATTTATTTATATGTATTATTTTGTAGCTATTGTAAATGAAATTGTTTTCTTAATTTCTTTTCCCACTAGTTTTTTATGGGTGTATAGAAGTGCTATTACATTTGTGTGTCAGTTTTTACCTGCAACTTTACTGAATTCATTTATCACTCCTAAGAGTTTTTTTGTAGCGCTTTTAGGGTTTTCTATATATAAGATCATGTCGTCTGCAAGCAGAGACAATCTGATTCTTCCTTTTCAATTTGGATGCCCTTTATTTTTTTTTTCTCTTGCATAATTGTTCTGTCTAGGACACTTAGTACTAAGCTGAATAACAATGGTGAAAGTGAGCATCCTTGTCTGAGAGGAAAGCTTTACACTTTTCCTTGTTCAGTATGATGTTGACTATGGGTTTGTCATGTATAGCCTTCATTTTGTTGAGATATACAAGATAATTTATTAAACAAATATTCATTGAATACCAACTACACGCTAGGCACTGGTTTAGGTGTTCTGGATACATTATTAAGTAAAAGGAATCATGTCCCTGCCTCCATGGTGTTACCTGACAAGAAGGCGGCACCTGGCACATATGAATGAGTGACTAAATGAATGACACTAAATTTCCGATGCTAAGCACACAAAGTGATTGACACATAGCATGTACTTACTCCTATAATCTTTATAATAACTCTAGAGGAATACACAAAAATACGTATTTTACTAAGGAAGAAACTGAGGCGTTGGAAGAGTGTAGATTACTTAAAGTCACCTACTTGGGAAAAATGGTGGATAGGAGTCAGGACTAACTTGCAGCTTTCACTTGGATGGACAGAGTAGCATGTGGAGAACCACTCGTGAACTCTTGTTCCAAGAACTATTGGAGAAACATACCAAGAAAGCCAAAAGAATCCAAAGGCCTTTTGAAGGAAGTGGACTGATGCTGCAGGCTCTGTGGGACAGCCAAGAACTCTGAAGACAAAGGACATAATGTCTTGGGAGCTCTATGGCCCCGCCCATCTCCTCATCCTCTCCATACAGTCATAGCTGATGCACTCTTGAAAGTGACACCTCTTGGCTGGAGGCCAACCAACACAAAACCAGCACACTTAACAAAAATACAACTGAGGACCCTCACAGAGTTCACTTCACACCCCTCCTACCCCCACTGGAGTAGGTACTCATGTCCACGGTTGAGAGACCTGAAGATGGATCACAAGTGTCTTTGCAGATACTCTCCAGTACCACCCCAGAGCCTGGTAGCTCTGCTGGGTAGCTAGATCCCGAAGAGAAATAACAATCACTGCAGTTTGGTTCTCAAGAAGCCCCATCCCTAGGGGAAAAGGGAGAGCACCCCATCAAGGGAGCACCCCACGGGACAAAAGAATCTGAACAGCAGCCCTTAAGTCTCATATCTTCCCTCTGACACACTCTACCCAAATGAGAAGGAATCAGAAAATATGGTAATTCTGGCAAAATGACAAAACAAGGTTCTCTAATACCCCCAAAAGATCACACTAGCTAACCAGCAATAGATCCAAATGAAGACAAAATCTGTAAATTGCCAGAAGAAGGATTCAGCAGGTCAATTATTAAGTAATCAAGGAGGCACTAGAGAAAGGTGAAGTCCAGCTTAAAAAAATTAAAAAAAAAAAAGAGAATAGGAATAGAAAATCTCCAGTGAAACAGACAGCATAAATTAAAAAACAATCACAGCTTCTGGAAATCAAGAACACATGTAGAGAAATGCAAAATGCACTGGAAAGTCTCAGAAATACAATCAAACAAGTAGAAGAAAGGACTTCAGAGATTGAAGACAGGGTTCTCAAGTTAAATCAATCTGACAAAGACAAAGAACAAAGAATTTAAAAAATGAACAAAGCCTCCAAGAAGTTTGGGATTATGTTAAATAACCAAACTTAAGAACAATTCGTGTTTCTGAAGAAGTGAAATCTAAAAGTCTGGAAAACATATTTGAGGCAATAATCAAGGAAAACTTCCCTGGACTTGTTAAAGATCTAGACATTCAAATACAAGTTCAAAAAACACCTGGAAAATTCATCACAAAAAGATCACCACCTAGGCACATAATCATCAGGCTATTTAAAGTCAGGACAAAGAAAATAATCTTAAGAGTTGTGAGGCAAGAGCATCAGGTAACCTATAAAGGAAAACCTATCAGATTAACAGCAGATTTCTCAGCCGAAATCATACAAGCTAGAAGGGATTGGGGTCCTATCTTTAGCCTCCTTAAACAAAACCGTTTTCAGCCAAGAATTTTGTGTGCAGCAAAACTAAGCTTCATAAATGAAGGAAAGGTACAGTCTTTTTCAGACAAACAAATGCTGAGAGAATTTGCCACTACCAAGCCAGCATTACAAGAACTGCTAAAAGAAGCTCTAAATCTTGAAACAGATCCTCAAAACACAACAAAATGGAATCTCCTTAAAGCATAAATCTCACAGGACCTATAAAACAATAATACACAAAAAAGCAAGGTATTCAGGCAACAAACAGCACAATGAATAAAACAGTACCTCACGTCTTCATACTAATGATGAATATAAATGCCCTAAATGCTCCACTTAAAATATACAGAATGGCAGAATAGGTAAGAACTCACCAACCAAGTATCTGCTCTCTTCAAGAGAATCATTTGACACATAAGGACTCACATAAACTTAAGGTAAAGGGGTGGACAAAGATTAAAGCTACAACAGTTAAAAAAGTCAAAGAGGGACATTATTTAATAATAAAAGGACTAGTCCAACAGGAAAACATCACATATCCAAATATATATGCACATAACACTGGAGTTCCCAAAATCATGAAATAATTACTACTGGACCTAAGAAATGAGATAGACAGCAATGCAATAATAATGGGGGACTTCAATGTTCCACTGACAGCACTAGACAGGTCATCAAGACAAAAAGTCCACAAAGAAAAAATGAACTTAAACTATACCCTAGAACAAATGGACTTAACAAATATTTACAGAACATTCCACCCAAACAACTGCAGAATATACATTCTTTTCATGAGCACATGGAATATTCTCCAAGAGAGACCATATGATAGGCCACAAACAAGCCTCAACAAATTTAAGAAAATCAAAATTATAGCAAGGACTCTCTCAGTTCGCAGTGGAATAAAATTGGAAATCAACTCCAAAAGGAACCCTCAAAACCACGCAAATACATGGAAATTAAATAACCTGCTCCTGAATGATCATTGGATCAACAATGAAATCAAGATGGAAGTTTAAAAAATTATTTGAACTGAACAATAATAGTGATACAACATATCAAAACCTTTGAGATACAGCAAGAGTAGTACTAAGAGGAAAGTTCATAGCATTAAATGCCTATATCAGAAAGTCTGAAAGAGCACAGGTGGACAATCCAAGGTCACATGTGAAGGAGCTAGAGAAACAAGAAAAAACCAAACCTACACCCAGCAGAGGAAAACAAATAGCCAAGATTCGAGCAGAACAAAATACAATGGAAACAAACAAAAAACAATATAAAAGATAAATGAAACTAAAAGCTGGTTCTTTGAAAAGATAAATAAAATTGATAGACCATTAGTGTGATTAACGACAAAAAGAAAAGAGAAGATCCAAATAAGCTCAATTAGAAACGAAATGGGAGGTATTACAACTGATACCGCAGAAATACAAAAGATCATTCAAGGATGCTATGAACACTTTTACACACATAAACTAGAAAACCTAGAGGAGACAGATAAATTCCTGGAAATACACAACCTTCCTAGATTAAACCAGGAAGAAATAGAAACCCTGAACAAAGTGATAACACATAGTGAGATTGAAATGGTTATTAAAACGTTACCAACAAAACCAATGTGCGGGGCCAGATGAATTCACAGCTGAATTCTATCAGACATTTAAAGAAGAATTGGGACCAATCCTACTGAGACACTGTTCCAAAAGATAAAGAAACAGGGAATCTTCCCCAAAACAGTCTATGAAACCAGTATCACGCTAATATCAAAACCAGAAAAGGACATAACAAAAAAAGAAAACTACAGACAAATATCCCTGATGAACATAGATGCAAAAATCCTCAACAAAATACTATCTAAGGGAATCCAACAGCATATCAAAAAAAAAAAAAAAATCCACCATTATTAAGTGGGTTTCATAACAGGGATGCAGGGATGATTTAACATACGTAAGTCAATAAATGTGATACACCACATAAACAGAATTAAAAACAAAAACCACATGATCATCTCAATAGATGCAGAAAAAGCATTTGACAAAATCCAGCATTGCTTTATGATTAAAACCCTCAGCAAAATCAGCATAGAAGGGACATACCTTAAGGTAATAAAAGCCATCTATGACAAACCCACAGCCAACATTCTACTGAATGGGAAAAAAGTTGAAAGCACCCACACTGACAACTGGAACAAGACAAGGATGCCCACTTTCACCCCTTCTATTCAACATAGTACTAGAAGTCTTAGCCAGAGCAATCAGACAAGAAAAAGAAATAAAGGGCATCCAAATTGGTAATGAGGAAGTCAAACTGTTGCTGTTTGCTGATGACATGATTGTATACTTAGAAAACCCTAAAGACTAATTGAAAAAAGCTCCTAGAACTGGGAAATGAATCCAGCAAAGTTTCTGAATACAAAATCAACGTACATAAATCAGTAGCTCTGTTATACACCAATAGCAACCAAGCCGAGAATCAAATCGAGAACTCAATCCCTTTTATAATAGCTGCAAAAAGAAACAAAAAAAACAAAAAAACAAACAAACAAAAAAACACTATAAAATACTTAGGACTATACCTAACCAAGGAGCTGAAAGAGCTCTACAAGGAAAAATAAAAACACTTCTGAAAGAAATCATAGACGACATAAACAAATGGAAACACATCCCATGCTCATAGATGGGTAAAATCAATATTGTGAAAACGATCACACTGCCAAAAGCAATGTACAAATTCAATGCAATTCCCCTGAAAATACCACCACCATTTTTCAGAGAACTAGAGAAAACAATCCTAAAATTCATCTGGAATCAAAAAAGAGCCTGCATAGCCATAGCAAGACTAAGCAAAAAGAACGAATCTGGAGGCATTGCATTACCTGACGTCATACGATACTGTAAGGCCATAGTCACCAAAACAGCATCATACTGGTATAAAAATAGGCACATAGACCAATGGAATGGAATAGAGAACTCAAAAATAAAGCTAAATACTTATAGCCAACTGATCTTTGACAAGGCAAACAAAAACATAAAGTGGGGAAAGGATACCCTATTCAACAAATGGTACTGGGATAATTGGCAAGTCACATGTAAAAGAATGAAACTGGATCCTCATCTCTCACCCTATACAAAAATCAACTCAAGATGGATAAAAGACTTAAATCTAAGACCTAAAACCATAAAAATTCTAGAAGATAACATTGGAAAATCCCTTCTAGACATTGGCTTAGGCAAAGACTTCATGACCAAAACCCCAAAAGCAAATGCAACAAAAACAGACATAAATAAATGGGAATTAATTAAACTAAAAGCTGCTGCACAGCAAAATAAATAATCCGAAGATTAAACAGACAACCCATAGAGATAAAATCTTCGCAATGTATACATCTGACAAAGGACTAATATCCAGAATCTACAAGGAACTCAAACAAATCAGCAAGAACAAAACAAACATTCCCACCAAAAAGTGGGCTGAGGACACGAATAGACAATTATAAAGAGACAATATACAAATGACCAACAAACATGTGAAAAAATGCTCAACATCACTAATTATCAGGGAAGTGTAAATAAAAACCACAATGCCATATCACATCACTCCTGCAGGAATGGCCATAATCAAAAAATCAAAAAATAATAGATGTTAGCACAGATGTGGTGTAAATGAAACACTTTTACACTGTTGGTGGGAATGAAAACTACTACAACCACTATGGAAAACAGTGTGGAAAACAGTTCCTTAAAGAACTAAAAGCAGACCTACCATTTGATCCAGCAATGCCCCTCCTGGGTATCTACCCAGAGAAAAAGAAGTCATTATACAAAAAAGATAGCTGCACACACATGTTTATAGCAGCATAATTCGCAATTGCAAAAATATGGAACCAGCCCAAATGCCCATCAATCAACTAGTGAATAAAAAAAAGTGATATACATACACACACACATATACATATACACAGACACACAGACACACACATATATACCATAGAACACTACTCAGCCATAAAAAGAAATGGAATAATGGCATTTGCAGTAACCTGGATGGTATTGGAGACCATTATTCTAAATGAAGTAACTCAGGAGTGGAATACCAAACTTCATAGGTTCTCACTCATTAGTGGGAGCTAAGCTATGAGGATGCAAAGGAATAAGAATGATACAGTGGACTTTGGGGGCTTTGGGGGAAGGGTGAGAGGGGGTGAGAAATAAAAGACTACATATTGGGTACAGTGTACACTGCTCAGGTGACGGGTGCACCAGAATCTCGGAAATCGCCACTAAAGAACTTAATCTAACCAAACACTAACTGTTTCCTCAAAACCAATTAAAATTTAACAAAACAGAGGGGGAAGGAATATATTAACCAATGGCAAATGTTGATCTTTTCAGCAAATGGTTCTGTATTAATGGGTATCCATACAGGGAAAAATAAATTTTGGTACAAACTATACATTATATGCAGATGATTTCAGATGACTTGTAGATCCAAATGTACAATGTAAAACAATAAACCTTCTAGGAAAAGCATAAAGGAAGATCTTTATGACTTTAGGGTAGACAGATTTCTAACAGGATGTTAAAAGAACTAATAATAAGAATATGTTAAACTTGATTAAAATTAGGAATTTTAGTTCTGAAAACACACACAGAGAATGTAAAGCAAATGAGGAAAAATGTTATCTGGGGATACATTGAAAGCATATATAATTCTTTCTTTCTTTATTTTTTTTACAATTTTTGTAATTTTGAAATTATATGGAAATAAAAAGTTGCTAAAACACATACACACATACATCACACTGTTTTAACTTAAAAATGTTATTCTCAAAGTGACCAGTAAGACAATAACTTAAAAATACAGTAAAATAAAGAACAAAGTAATTAAAATAGTATACTAGAAAATGTTTTTATTACACAAAGGATAGAAGTAATGGAGGAATAATGGGGGGAAACCCACAAGACATATAGAAAAAAATCACAAAGTAGCTACATAAATAACACCTTATCAGTAACTACATAATATAAATGGACTAAACACTACAATTAAAGGGAAGACACATCTTAATAACTTCTACTTTAAGAAACTAGAAAAAAAAAATTAACTAAACCCAAACAAAGGAAATGATAAAGATTAGAGTATTTTCTACGTCGTTGAAATAAACTAATGGCTTTCCAAAAAAAAAAAAAAAACACAAGACAAAACAAAAAACACTAATGGAATTGAAATCTGGTTATTTGGAAAAGTGACAAAAATTACAAAACTTTAGCTAGATTGTCCAAAAAAAAAAAAAAAGAAACTCAAATTATTAAATTTGAAATGAAAAAGAAAACACTACTACCAACTTTACAGAAATAAAAGGATTATAAAAGAATAGTATAACAAATTTAATGCCAACAAATTAGATATTCTGGATGAAACAGATAAATTAGTAGAATTATGTAAATTATCAACACTATTCAAGAGGAAATAGAAAATCCGAAAAGGACTTTCATAAGTGAAAAGATTGAATTAGTAATGTAAATAATAATTTAAAAAATACTCACAAAGTAAAGCCCAGACTCAGATGGCTTCACTGATTAATTTTACCACTCAGAGAAGGGCTAATAACAATCTTTTGCAAATTCTTCCAAAAGACAGAACAGAGGGAAACGCTTTCCAATGCTTTCTAGGAAGCATTATCCTGACACCAAAACCAATGACATCATAAGAAAGAAAACTACATATCAATATCCTTCATAAATATAGACACAGAAATCCTCAACAAAACACTTGGAACAGAATCCAGCAACATATACAAGCATTATACATCATGACCAAGTAGGATTTATGCCAGGAATGCAAGGTTGGTCTAACATAACAAAAATCAGTCTAAAATATAATATTAATAGAATAAAAGATAAAACTTATATGATCATCTTAATATATTCAGAAAAAGCATTTGATAAAATTCAGTACCCTTTCATGATAAAAATATTCAACAAACTAGGAATGGAAGGAGGTGTCCCCCTAATTTTGTGAAGAATGATGTTGGTAATTTAATAGACATTACAGTGAATCTACAAGTTGCTTTGGGCAGTATGGACATTTTAACAATATTGACTCTTCCAATCCATGAGCATGGAATGTTTTTCCATTTGTTCGTGCCATCTATGATTTCTTTCAGCAATGTTTTGTACTTCTCCTTGTAGAAATCTTTCGCCTCCTTGGTTAGATGTATTCTTAGGTATTTTATTCTTTTTGTGGTTATTGTAATGAAATTGCATTCCTGATTTGGTTTTCATCTGGAATGTTATTAGTGGACAGAAATGCTACTGATTTTTGTACATTTACATTTATTTTGTATCCTGAAACATTACTGAAGTCATTTATCAGGGTTATGGGTCTTTTGGAAGAATCTTTAGGGTTTTCTAAGTATAGAATAATGTGGTCTGTAAAGAGAGATAATTTGACTTCCTCTTTTTCTATTTGGATGCATTTTTCTTTCATTCTCTTGCCTGATTGTTCCGGCTGGGACTTCCAGTACTATGTGGAATAGCAGTGGTGACAGTGGGCATTCTTGTCTTATTCCAGTTCATGCTTTCAGCTTTTGCCTGTTCAGTATAATGTTGGCTGTAGATCTGTCATAGATTGCTTCTATTACTTTGAGGTGTGTTCTTTCCATGGCTAGTTAGTTGAGGGTTTTTATCATGAAGGGACGTTGAATTTTATTGGATACTTTTTCTGCATCTATTGAGATGATCATATGGTTTATTTTTTAATTGTTTATGTGATGAACCACATTTATTGATTTGCATATCATCTATGCATCCCATCAACAAAGCCTATTTGATCATGGTCAATTAACTTTTTGATGCGCTGCTGGATTTGGTTTGTTAGTACCTTCTTGAGGATATTGGCATGTATGTCTATCTGAGATATTGGCCTGTAGCTTTCTTTTTTTGTTATGTCTTTGCTGAATTTTGGTATCAGAATGATACTGGTTTCAAAGAATGAGTTAGTCAGGAAACCATCCTCCTTAATTTCTGGAATAGTTTCAGTGGATTGATACCAGCTCTTCTTCATACATCTGGTAGAATTTGGCTGTTAATCCACCTGGTCCAGAGCTCTTTTGGGTTGACAGGTTTTTAAAATTGCTGATCCAATTTCATAACATATTATATGGAGCCAAAAAAAGAATGGATAGCTAAAGCAATCCTAAGCAAAAAGAACAAAGCAAGAAACATCACATTACCTGACTTCAAACTATAGCACAAGGCTACAGTAACAAAAGCAGCATGATTCTGGTACAAAAATAGATACGCAGACTAATGGAAGAGACTAGGGAATTCAGAAATAAAGTCACTTGCCTAAAACCAACTGATCTTTGGCAAAGCAGGCAAAAATAAACAATGGGGAAAGGACACCTTATTCAATAAATGGCGCTGGATAAACTGGGTAACCATATGCAGAAGAATAAAACTTGACCTGTCTCACAATACATAAAATTAACTAAAGATGGATTAAAACTTAAATGTAAGACCTCAAACTATAAAAATCCTAGGGCACTACTGCAGCACTTTGCTTGGGACTGGCCCTGGGCCCATGAAGAGGGAAGGAAATTCCTTTGTGCTTCTTGTTTCCTCCCCCTTTTCAATGTTAAAAGATGATTTTAAAAAAAGAAAAAAAGAAGGATCTGGCAAGATGGCTGAATAGGAACAGCTCTGGTCTGCAGCTCCCAGTGAGACCAATGCAAAAGGTGGGTGATTTCTGCATTTCCAATGGAGGTACCCAGTTCTTCTCACTGGGACTGGTTAGACAGTGGGTGCAGCCCATGGAGGGCGAGCAGAAGCAGGGTGGGATGTTGCCTCACTCCGGAAGCAGAAAGGGCTTGGGACCTCCCTCCCCTAGCCAAGGGAAGCCATGAGGGACTGTGCCATAAGAGACAGTGCTATCTGGCCCAGATACTACGCTTTTCCCATGGTTTTCCAACCCACAGACCAGGAGATTCCCCCAGGTGCTTACACCACCAGAGCCCTGGGTTTCATGCACAAAACTGGGTGGTTGTTTGGGCAGACACTGAGTTAGCCGCAGCAGAATTTTTTTTTTCTTTTTCGTACCCCAGTGGCACCTGGAACCCTAGCAAGACAGAACTATTCACTCCCCTGGAAAGGGGGCTGAAGCGAGGGAGCAAAGTGGTCTTGTTCAGTGGGTCCCACCCGTGCAAAGCCCAGCAAGCTAAGATCCACTGGCTTGAAATCCTTGCCACCAGCACGGCAGTCTGAAGTCAACCTGGGATGCTCAAGCTTGGTTAAGGTGGGGGGCATCTGCCATTACTGAGGCTTGGGTAGGCAGTTTTCCCCTCACGGTGTAAACAAAGCCGCAGGAAAGTTCAGACTGAGTGGAACCCACTGCAGTGCAGCAAAGCTGCTGAAGCCAGACTGACTCTCTAGATTCCTCCTCAGTGGGCAGGGCATCTCTGAAAGAAAGGCAGCAGCTCCAGTCAGGGGCTTATAGATAAAACTCCCATCTCCCTGGGACAGAGCACATGGCGGAAGGGGTGGCTGTGGGAGCAGCTTCAGCAGACTTAAACATTCCTGCCTGCCAGCTCTGAAGAGAGCAGCAGATCTTCCAGCACAGTGCTCGAGCTCTGCTAAGGAACAGACTGCCTTCTCAAGTGAGTCCCTAACCCCTGTGCCTCCTGACTGGGAGATACTTCCCAGCAGGGGTCGACAGAAACCTTATACAGGAAAGCTCCAGCTGGCATGTGGCAGGTGGCCCTCTGGAAGGAAGCTTCCAGGGCAAGGAGCAGGCAGAAATCTTTGCTGTTCTGCAGCCTCCGCTGGTGATACCCAGGCAAACGGGGTCAGAAGTGGACCTCCAGCAAACTCCAACAGACCTGCAGAAGAGGGGGCCTGACTGTCATAATAAAAACTAACAAACAGAAAGCAATAGCATTGACATCAACAAAAAGGATGCCCACGCGAAAGCCTCATCCAAATGTCATCAGCCTGAAAGATCAAAGGTAGACATATCCACGCAGATGAGGAAAAAATAGTGCAAAAATGCTGAAAATTCCAAAAACCAGAATGCCTCTTCTCCTCCAAAGGATCACAATTCCTTGCCAGCCAGGGAGCAACACTGGATGAAGAATGAGTTTGACGAATTGACAGAAGTAGGCTTCAGAAGGTGGGTAATAACAAACCCCTCCGAGTTGAAGGAGCATGTTCTAACCTAATGTAAAGAAGCTAAGAACCTTGATAAAGGGTTACAGGAACGGCTAACTAGAATAAACAGTTTTTAAAAAACCATAAATGACCAGATGGAGCTGAAAACACAGCACGAGAACTTTGTGAAGCATATAAAGCACAAAGACAAGATTAGAGAAAAAAGAATGAAAAGAACGGAACAAGGCCACCAAGAAATATGGGACTATGTGAAAAGACCAAACCTACAATTGATTGGTATACCTGAGAGTGATGAGGAGAACGGAACCAAGTTGGAAAACACACTTGAGGATATTATCCAGGAGAATATCTCCAACTTAGCAAGACAGGCCAACATTCAAATTCAGGAAATACAGAGAACACCATTAAGATACTCCTTGAGAAGAGCAACTCCAAGACATACAATCGTCAGATTCACAAAGGATGAAATGAAGGAACACATGTTAAGGGCAGCCAGAGAGAAAGATCAGGTTACCTACAAAAGGAAGCCTATAAGACTAATAGCAGATATCTCTGCAGAAGCCCTACAAGACAGAAGAGAGTAGGGCCAATATTCAACATTCTAAAAGAAAAGAATTTTCAACCAGGAATTTCATATCCAGCCAAACTAAGCTTCATAAACAAAGGAGAAATAAAATCCTTTACAAACAAGCAAATGCTCAGGGATTTTATCACCACCACGTCTGCCTTACAAGAGCTCCTGAAGGAAGCACTAAATATGGCAAGTAAAACAGGTACCAGCCCCTGCAAACCCGCCATTGCAAAAATATACCAAAATATAAAGATCGACACTATGAAGAAACCAAATCAACCAATGTGCAAAATAACCAGCTAGCATCATAATGACAGGATCAAATTCACACACAACAATATTAACCCTAAATGTAAATGGGATAAATGCCCCAATTAAAAGGCACAGACTGGCAAATTGGATAAAGAGTCAAGATCCATCTGTGGATTCAGGGGACCCATCTCATGTGCAAAGACATATATAGGCTCAAAATAAAAGGGATGGAGGGATATTCACCAAGCAAATGGAAAGCAAAAAACAGCACAGGTTGCAATCCCAGTCTCTGATAAAAGTCTTTAAACCAACAAAGATAAAAAACGACAAAGAAGGGCATTACATAATGGTAAAGGGATCAATGCAACAAGAAGAGCTAACTATCCTGAATATATATGCACCCAATACAGGAGCACCCAGATTGATAAAGCAAGTTCTTAGAGACCTACAAAGAGACTTAGACTCCCACACAATAATAGTGGAAGACTTTCAATTATTAGTTAGACAGATCAATGAGACAGAAAATTAACAACGATATTCAGTACTTGAACTCAGCTCTAGACCAAGTGAACCTAATAGACATCTACAAAACTCGCCACCCCAAATCAACAGAATATACATTCTTCTCAGCATCACATCACACTTATTCTAAAATTGACCACATAATTGGAAGCAAAACACTCCTCAGCAGAGGCAAAAGAATGGAAATCATAGGAAACAGTCACTCAGACCACAGTGCAATCAAATTAGAACTCAAGATTAAGAAACTCACTCAAAACCAAACAACTACATGGAAACTGAACAATCTGCTCTTGAATGACTACTGGGTAAATAACGAAATTAAGGCAGAAATAAATAAGTTCATTGAAACCAATGAGAAGAAAGACACAACACACCAGAATCTCTGGGAGACAATTAAAGCAGTGTTTAGAGAGAAATTTATAGCACTAAATGCCCACATCAGAAAGTGGGAATGATCTAAAATTGACACCATAACATCACAATTAGAAGAACTAAAGAACCAAGAGCAAAGAAATCCAAAAGCTGGTAGAAGACAAGAAATAACTAAGATCAGAGCAGAACTGAAGAAGATAGAGACATGAAAAATCCTTCGAAAAATCAGTAAATCCAGGAGCTGGTTTTTTGAAAAGATGCACAAAATAGACCATTAGCCAGACTAATGAAGAAGAAAAGAGAGAAAAATCAAATAAATACAATGAAAAGTGACATAGAAGGTATCACCACTGATCCCACAGAAATACAAACTACCATCAGAGAATACTATAAACACCTCTATGCAAATAAACCAGAAAATCTAGAAGAAATGAATAAATTCCAGGACACATACACCCTCCCAAGACTAAACCAGGAAGAAGTCAAAACCCTCAATAGACCAACAACAAGTTCTGAAATTGAGGCAGTAATTAATAGCCTACCAACCAAAAAATGTTCAGGACCATACAGATTCACAGCCGAATTCTATCAGAGGTACAAAAAGGAGCTGGTACCATTCCTTCTGAAACTAGACCAAACAATAAAAAAAGAGGAACTCCTCCATAACTCATTTTATGAGGCCAGCATCATCCTGATACCAAAACCTAACAGAGACACAACAAAAAATAGGAAAATTTCAAGCCAATATCCCTGATGAACATTGATGTAAAAATCCTCAATAAAATACTGGCAAACCAAATCCAGCAGCACATCAAAAAGCTTATCCACCACAATCAAGTCGGCTTCATCTCTGGGATGCAAGGTTGGTTCAACGTATGCAAATCAATAAATGTAATCCATCACATAAACATAACCAATGACAAAAACCACATGACTATCTCAATAGATGCAGAAAAGGCCTTGTACAAAATTCAACACCACTTCATGCTAAAATACACTTGATAAACTAGGCGTTGATGGAACCTATCTCAAAATAATGAGAGCTATTTATGACAAACCCACACCCAATATCATACTGAATGGGCAAAAATTGGAAGTATTTCCTTTGAAAACTGGCACAAGACAAGGATGCCCTCTCTCACCACTCCTATACAACATAGCATTGGAAGTTCTGGCCACTGCAATCAGGCAAGAGAAAGAAATAAAGGGTGTTCAGATAGGAAGAGAGGAAGTCAAATTGCCTGTTTTTGCAGATGACATGACTGCATATTTAGAAAACCCCATAGTCTCAGTCCAAAAACGCCTTAAGCTGATAAGCAACTTCAGCAAAGTCTCAGGATACAAAATCAATGGGAAAAATTACAAGCATTCCTATATACCAATAATAGACAAAGAGAGCCAAATCATGAGTGAACTCCCACTCATAATTGCTACAAAGAGAATAAAATACCTAGGGATACAACTTAAAAGGGATGTGAAGAAATTCTTCAAGGAGAACGACAAACCACTGCTCAAGGAAATAAGAGAGGACACAAACAAGTGGAAAATCATTCCATGGTCATGGATAGGAAGAATCATTATCATGAAAATGGCCATACTGCCCAAAGTAACTTATAGATTCAATGCTATTCCCATCACACTACCATTGACTTTCTTCACAGAATTAGAAAAAAACTACTTTAAATTTCATCTGGAACCAAAAGAGAGCCTGTATAGCCAAGACAATCCTAAGCAAAAAGAACAATGCTGGAGGCATCATGCTATCTGACTTCAAACTATACTACAAGGCTACAGTAACCAAAACAGCATGGTACTGGTACAAAAACAGATACATAGACCAATGGAACAGAACAGAGGCCTCAGAAATAATGCCACACATCTATAGTCATCTGATCTTTGACAAACTTGACAAAAACAACTAACAGGGAAAGGATTTCCTATTTAATAAATGGTATTGGGAAAACTGGCTAGCCATATGCAGAAAACTGAAACTGGACCCCTTCCTTATATCTTATAGAAAAATAACTCAAGATGGATTAAAGACTTAAACATAAGATATAAAACCATAAAAGCCCTAGAAGAAAACGTAGGCAATACCATTCAGGACATAGGCATGGGCAGAGACTTCATGACTAAAACATCAAAAGCAACTTCAACAAAAGCCAAAATTGACAAATGAGATCTAATTAAACTAAAGAGCTTCTGTACAGCAAAAGAAACTATCATCAGAGTGAACAGGCAACCTACAGAATGTGAGAAAATTTTGCAATCTATCCATCTGACAAAAGACTAATATCCAGAATCTACAAGGAACTTAAACAAATTTACAAGAAAAAAAACAAACAGCCCCATCAAAAAGTGGGCAAAGGACATAAACAGACACTTCTCAAAAGAAAACATTTATGTGGCCACAAACACAGGAAAAAAAGTTCATTGTCACTAGTCATTAGAGAAATACAAATCAAAATTACAATGAGATACCATCTCATGCTTGTTAGAATGGCGGTCATTAAAAGCCAGGAAACAACAGATGCTAGAGAGGATGTGGAGAAATGGGAATGCTTTTACACTGTTGGTGGGAGTGTAAATTAGCTCAACCATTGTGGAAGACAGTGTGGAGATTCCTCAAGGATCTAGAACCAGAAATACCATTTGACCCAGAAACCCCATTACTGGGTATATACCCAAAGGATTATAAATCATTCTACTATAAAGACACATGCACACATGTTTTTTTGCAGCACTATTTACAATAGCAAAAACTTGGAACCAACCCAAATGCCCGTCAATGATAAACTGGATAAAGAAAATGTGGCACTTATACACCATGGAATACTATGCAGCCATAAAAAAGAATGAGTTAATGTCTTTTGCAGGGATATCGATGAAGCTGGAAACCATCATTCTCAGCAAACTAACACAGAAACAGAAAACCAAACACCAAATGTTCACACTTATAAGTGGGAGTTGAACAATAAGAACACACAGACACAGGGAGGGGAACACTACACACCAGGGCCTGTCCGGGGGTGGGGGGCAAGGGAAGGGATAGCATTAGGAGAAATACCGAATGCATGCAGGGCTAAAAACCTAGCTGACGGGTAGATGGGTGCAGCAAACCACCATGGCACATGTATACCTATGCAGCAAACCTGGACATTCTGCATATGTATCCCAGAACTTAAAGTGTAATTTAAAAAAAAAAGAAAAAACATCCTAGGACAAAACCTAGGAAATACTCTGCTGGACATTGGCCTAGGAAAAAGTTTATGACTAAGTCCTCAAATGCAAAGAGAGCAAAAACAAAAAAATTGACAGTTGTGACCTAATTAAAGAGCTTTTGCACAGCAAAAGAAACTACCACAGCAAAAGATTAAACAGACAATGTAAAAAATGGGAGAAAATATTTGCAAATTATGCACCCAATAAAGTACTAATATTCAGAATCTATAAGGAACCAGAACAAATCAACAAGAAGAAAACAAAAGACCCCATTAAAAAGTGGGCAAAGGACATGAATAGACATGTCTCCGAAGAAGACATACAAGCAGCCAACAAACATACGAAAAAACTGCTCAATGTCACTAATCATCAGAGAAATGCAAATCGAAACCACAATGAGATACCATCTCACATCAGTCAGAATGGCTATTATAAAAAGTTAAAAACTAATAGATTTTGGCAAGGTTCCAGAGGAAAGGAAACATTCATACATTGTTGTTGGGGTTGTAAATTAGTTTAGTTCCCATAGAAAGCATTTTGGAGACTCTTCAAAGAGCTAAACATAGAATTACTATTTGGGCCAGCAATCTCATTACTGGGTATACACCCAAAGTAAAATGAATTATTCTACCAAAAAAGACAGCTGCACTCGTGTTTTTATTGCAGCATTGTTCACAATAACAAAGACATGGCATCAACCTTGGTACCTATCACATGAAATCAACTTAGGTGCCTATCAGTGGTGGACTGAATAAAGCAAATGTGGTAAAACCATGTATTGGGTACTAGGTACGTTATCTGGGAGACAGGTTCAGTCAAAGCCCAAACCTCAGCATCATGCAATATATTCATGTAACAAACTTGCACATGTATCCCCCAGAATCAAAAGAAACAAAAACAAAAAAAAAAGAAAGAAGGGGGTTTCTTCAACTTAATAAAGGGCATCTATGAAAAAACAAAACAGCTACGCGCACCGGAAGACGGAGGTCCTCTTTCCTTGCCTAACGCAACCATGGCTCGTGGTCCCAAGAAGCATCTGAAGCGGGTAGCAGCTCCAAAGCATTGGATGCTGGAAAAATTGACCGGTGTGTTTGCTCCTCGTCCATCCACCGGTCCCCACAAGTTGAGAGAGTGTCTCCCCCTCATCGTCTTCCTAAGGAACAGACTTAAGTATGCCCTGACAGGAGATGAAGTAAAGAAGATTTGCATGCAGCGGTTCATTAAGATCGATGGCAAGGTCCGAACTGATATAACCTACCCTGCTGGATTCATGGATGTCATCAGCATTGACAAGACGGGAGAGAATTTCCGTCTGATCTATGACACCAAGGGTCGCTTTGCTGTACATCGTATTACACCTGAGGAGGCCAAGTACAAGTTATGCAAAGTGAGAAAGATCTTTGTGGGCACAAAAGGAATCCCTCATCTGGTGACTCATGATGCCCGCACCATCCGCTACCCCGATCCCCTCATCAAGGTGAATGATACCATTCAGATTGATCTGGAGACTGGCAAGATTACTGATTTCATCAAGTTCGACACTGGTAACCTGTGTATGGTGACTGGAGGTGCTAACCTGGGAAGAATTGGTGTGATCACCAACAGAGAGAGGCATCCTGGATCTTTTGACGTGGTTCACGTGAAAGATGCCAATGGCAACAGCTTTGCCACTAGACTTTCCAACATTTTTGTTATTGGCAAGGGCAACAAACCATGGATTTCTCTTCCCCGAGGAAAGGGTATCCGCCTCACCATTGCTGAAGAGAGAGACAAAAGACTGGCGGCCAAACAGAGCAGTGGGTGAAATGGGTCCCTGGGTGTCATGTCAGACCTTTGTACGTAATTAAAAATATTGTGGCAGGATTTAAACAAAAAAAAAGAAAAAACAAAACAAAACAAAACAAAAACAACAACAAACCCAACCACATCAGACTTAATAGAGAAAGACTGAATGCTTTCCCCTTAAGATCAGGAAGAAAACAAGGATGCCAGCTCTCACCACTTCTATTCAACACTGTATTGGAAGCTACAGTCAGGGAAAATAGGAAAGAGGAATAAATAAAAGCCATCTAGATTAGAAAGCAAGTAAAACTATCTCTGATCAAAAATTACTTGATTTGTATGTAATTTTTTTAATCTGCAAAGAAACCTATTAGAACTAATACATGAATTTAGTAAGGCTGCAGCAAACATAATTAATATACAAAAAAATCGCATGTATTTCTACACACTAGGAATGAATAATCTGAAAATACAATACAGAAAACAATTTTATTTAAAATAGCATTAAAAGATTCAAATTCTTATAAATAAATTTGGTGAAAGGAGTACAAGACTTTTACACTGAAAACTACAAAACATCATTGAAAAAATTAAATAAGATATATACAAATGAAAATATTCATGGATCAAAAGATTAATATTAGGAATGCAATACTCTTGAAATTGATCTACAGATTCAACACACTTATTTTCAAAATTTCAGCTGTAAGTTTTGCCAAAATTTCCAGCTGGTATTAAAATTCCTATGGACATGCAAGAGATACATAATAACCAAAATAATCCTTCAAAAAATGACAAAACTTTCAAACTTATTACAATGTTATAGTAACCAAGACAGTGTGGCACTGGCGTAAATAAGGATAGGAAAATTGATCAGTAGAACAAAACTGAGTCCAGACACAAACATCTTTATGATGAATTGATTTTGACCAGAGTGCTAAGACAAATGAATAGGAGAAAGAATGTAGTCGAGATTATTTTGGTTATTACTTATCTCTTGCATTTCCATATGAATTTTAATATCAGCTTGCAATACTGGCAAATAATATAGCTTAAATTTTAAAAATAATTATGTTGAACCTGTAGATCAGTTTCAAGAGTATTGCATTCCTAATATTTAATCTTTTGATCCATGAATATTTTCATTTATGTATATTTTATTTAATTTTTTCAATGATGTTTTATAGTTTTCAGTGTAAATGTCTTGTACTCCTTTTGCTAAATTTATTTATAACCTGCACATTCAGCACATGTATCCTTAAAGTAAAAGTAAAGTTCACATGTATAAACTTAAAGTAAAATTTTTTAAAAATTAAGTAATTAATTCAAGAATGCAGTCACTGTGTAACGTTTCAGTCAACAATGGACTGCATATACAACGGTGGTCCCATAAGATTATAATGGAGCTAAAGAGTATTATCAGCCAGTGGTAACTTGATGATCTTGGCCCTGTGCAGGCCTAGGCTAATGTTTGTGTTTGTGTCTTGGTATTTAACGACAAAGTATGCAGAAATAGAAAAAATGCATGCAGAAATAGAAAAAATATTATAGAATAAGCATATAAAGGAATAAAATATTTTTGTATAGCTGTAAAATGTGTTTGTGTTTTACGTTGTGTTATTAGAAAAGAGTCAAAAAATTTAAAATATTTAAAAGTTTATAAAGTTAAAAAAGTTACAGTATGCTAAGGTTAATTTATTATTGAAGAAAGAAAAACATTTTAAAATAAATTTAGTGGAGCAAGGTGAGCCTTGGAAGATGGGCGTCCATGGCTGGGCTCCACTGCAACAGGAAACTAACCCAAGAACAGAAAACCAAATACTGCATGTTCTCACTTGTTAGTGGGAGCTAAACAATTAGTACATATGAACACAAAGGAGGGAACAACAGACACGGGGGGCTACTTGAGGGCCGAGTTTGGGAGGAGGGTGAAGATTGAAAGACTACCTATCGGGTACTATGCTTATTAGCTGGGTGATGAAATAATCAGTACAACAAAACCCCATGACACACAATTTACCATACAACAAACCTGCACATGTATCCCTGAACCGAAAATCAAAGCTCTAAAAAGAAAAGAAAATAAATTTAGTGTAGCCTAAGTGTACAGTGTTTATAATGTCTGCAGTAGTGTCCAAGTGTACAATAATGTCCTTGACCATCACATTCACTCACCACTCACTCACTGACTCACCCAGAGCAACTTCCAGGCCTGCAAGCTCCATTCATGGTAAGTGACTTATAGAGGTGTGCCATTTTTCATCTCTTATACCACACTTATGCTTTTTCTATGTTAGATAAATACTTCCCATCGTGTTACAACTGCCTATGGTATTTAGTACAGTGACATCGTACATATATCTGTAACCTAGAAGTAATAGGTTATACCATATAGCCTAGGTGTGTAGTACCCTATATCATCAAGATTTGTGCAAGTATACTCTATGATGTTCACACAGTGCTCAAATAGCCCAATGAAATCTTTCTCAGAATATATTCCTATCAAGCGACATGTGACTGCTATTTCAACAAATGGTGCAGAAACACCATTTATTCACTTGCAAAGAACGAAGTGAATTCTTAGCTGCCACCATACAAAAACTTGCTTTAAACTCAAGATAAATCATAGACCTAAACGTAAAACTAAAACTTTAAAACATAGTTGTTTTGTACTGAGAGATTCTTTCAGAACCAAACATAGGTGTAGGTTTCCAAGACCTTGGATAGGACACCGAAAGCACAAATGATAAAAGAAAAAAATAGAAAGTTGGTTGTCATTAAAATTAAAAACTTTTGTGTTCCAAAGGACACTATCAAGAAAGTGGAAAATCCAGAGAATGAAAAACCTCACCTGCAAATTACATATCTGATAAGAGATGTTTATCCAGAATTAGATTTAAAAACTTACAACTTAATAATAAAAAGACAAATAACCCAATTTTAAAAATAGGCAAACAATTTGAAAAGACATTTTCCCAATGAAAATATACCAAAATAGCCAATAAACCCATGAAAAGATGTTCAACATCATTAATCATCAGGGACACTTAACACGAAACCACAATAAGACATCATTTATACCCACTAAGATGGCAAAAATGAAAAAGATGGACAATGACACAGGTGCACATAGGATCTGAACTTCCATGCGTTGCTGATGGGACTGTAAAATGGTTAACCACTGTAAAAACAGTCAGAAAAGTCTGGCGAGTCTTCATGTTAAACAAAGAGTTACTATACCATCCTTCACTTCCACTCCTAGATATATACCTAAGAGAAGTGAAAAACATGCCCACACAAAAACCTGGACACGAATATTCCTAGTAGCATTACTCACAATAGGGAAACAATTGAAACACTCCATCAATTATAAAGTGTGGTAGAGCCATAAAACGAAAGATTATTTGACCATATAAAAGAATTGAAGTACTGATACATGCTACAACATGGGTGAATCTTTTAAACATCATGATGAATGAAAGAAATCAGTTTTGATAGGTTATATGTTATATGATTCAATTTTTATGGAACAAGCAAATCTATGGAAACAAACAGTAGGTTAGTAGTTTCTGGGGGCTGGGAGGGGCAGGGAATCAACAGTAACTGCTAATGGAGATCAGATTTCTTTTAGGGCAGATAAAAATATTCTGAAGTTAGACAGCGGTAATGATTGCACAACTGAATATATTAAAAACTCCTGAATTGTACATTTTAAAACAATGAATTTTATGGCATGTGAATTTATACCTCAATAAAACTTTTACCTACCCCACAAAGCAATATGCACAACAATGTTTAATATACTACCATTTGTGTAAAAAACAGAATTTTACAAAAAGGAGAAAAAAACATATGTATTATTTACATGTACATAAAATGTCTTGAAGTAAATTCATGAAACTGATTGGAGTGGGAACGACACTAGATGGCCTGGTTTCAAAGATGAAAGAGAGACATTTCACTGTACACTCATGTCCATCTTTTAAATTGTGAACCATATAAATGTATCTATTCAAAAATAAAAAAACTTTAGAATTATATTCATCCATTTAAACTGAAAAAATGGGCAAGAGGCTTGAAGAGGTTCTTTTAAAACGGATGTACAATTGGCCAATAAATATATAAAGAGGTGTTCAGCCTCATTAGACATCAAAGAAGTGCAAATTAAAATGAAAATGTGATACCTCCTTACACCCAACAAAAATGCTAAAGAAAGAGTGACTGACGATATTAAGAGTTGCTAAAGATGAAGATCAATTCTGTTCCCTCATTCACTGCTGACTGGAATGTAAACTGGTACAAACCCTTTGGGAAATGACTTGGCAGTATCTACTAAAGCTGAACATATACAAGCCCAGAGATCCAACAATTTCACTCCTTAGAATATACCCAACAAAAATGTACACCTGGCCGGGCACAGTGGCTCACGCCTGTAATCCCAGCACTTTGGGAGGTCAAGGTGGGCGGAACACGAGGTCAGGAGTTAGAGACCAGCCTGGCCAATATGGTGAAACCCCGTCTCTACTAAAAATACAAAAAATTAGCCCGGTGTGGTGGCGGGTGCCTGTAATCCCAGCTACTCGGGAAGCTAAGGCAGGAGAATCGCTTGAAACTGGAAGGCAGAGGCTGCAGTGAGCCAAGATCACTCCACTGCACTCCAGCCTGGGTGAAAGAGCAAAACACCATCTCAAAAAGAAAGAAAAAAAAAAGTTCACCTGTATTTACCAAAATACATATGCAAAAATGTTCACAGCAAAATTATTTGTACAGGTCAACAATGCAAAAACAGTCCTATTTTGAATTCCAACAGATTAAAAGTTCATTAACGGAAGAATCATAAATAAATTGTGCTATAATTATACAATGGAAAACTAGTGCTACATGCAACAAAATGGATAGATCTCACAGGTATTACATTAAGGGAAACAAACAAGCCAGATAAAGTCATTACATGATTCTCTTGATAGAAAATTCAAAACTAAGCACAACTAAGTTTTGACATTAAAAATCACTACAGTGTTTGTCCTGGAGGAAGAGGATAGTAATTGGAAGGGGGCAAGAGGACTCTGAAGTGCCACTGATCTACATGGAGAACACTTAGGGTGTTCCCAGGTGAAACTCAATATGTACACTCAGTCATTTGTGTAATTTTCCATAGATCCATACTTCCATAAAACTTATATTAAAGTATCTGACTCACCACATCTTATAGATTACATGTTATTGAGAAGTCTAGTTTTGTGGCTCATCTCTTGGGTGTAAAATGGTTTTTAATGTAGTTTCAATTTGAGTTTCTTTGATTAGAGTATATTAGTTTGCTAGAACCGCCATAACAAAGTACCACAGCCAGGTGACTTAAACAACAGAAATTTATTTTCTTATAGTTCTGGAGGCTGGAAGTGCAAGATCAAGGCACTGGCAGGGTTGGTTTGAATGACCTCTCTCCTTGATGGCTCGTCTTCTCACCATGTAATCACATGATCCTCCCTCTGGGTTTCTGTGGGTCCTAATCTCCTGTTTCTATAAGGACATCAGTCATATTGGATGAGGGTCCTCGTGACCTCATTTTAACTTAATTGTGTCTTTTAAGAACCTGTCTCCAAATACAGTCATATTCTGAGGTACAGGGGGTTAGCAATTTATCATGAGAATTTTGGGGAGAACGCAATTCAGAGTGAGCCTGATGTCTACTGACATGCAGTTTTACTGTGTCATGCAGAGTTGTATTTCTATCCATTAGCTTGAAGTTTTAAATTGTGTGCTACTTACCATTTGATCTATCTACCAATAAGGGAGGTGTGTTAAAAATCTCTTACCAAATATTAGATTTCTTACTCTTCCTTGTAATTCTGGCAATTTTTCCTTCATATATTTCTCAATTTTATGTGAGGATCATACAAGTTCAGAAATGTGAATCGTTCTTATCATTGCCGCAGTTATTCTCAGGATCCTAAAAAATTCCTTTTGCAGTGCAGTCGATTTGTACTATAATTCTTTTCTTGGTTTATGTTTTTCTATCCCATTATGTCCAGTCTTTCACTATCTTCATGCTTTTCATCATGATGCTTGTAAACAGGCTACACATAGGTTTTTAAAACATTCAAATTGAGAGTTTGGGTATTCTTTAGTAAGTTCAGAATGTTTATAACTATTGTGGTCACAGATATATTTTTATCATTTTATATAAAGTTGACCCTGAACCACATGGGGGTTAAAGGTATCAACCCCCACAACACTAAAAAATCTATGTGTAATTTTTGATTGTCTTAAGAGTTTACTAATAGCCTACTGTCGACCAGTAGCCTTACCAAGGACATGAGCAGTTGATTAACACATATTTTGTATGTAATATGTATTATGTGCTATAGTCTTACGATAAAGTAAGCTAGAGAAATTAAAATGCTATTGCCGGGCACGGTGGCTCACGCCTGTAATCCCAGCACTTTGGGAGGCCGAGGCGGGTGGATCACACGAGGTCAGGAGATCAAGACCATCCTGGCTAACATGGTGAAACCTTGTCTCTACTAAAAATGCAAAAAATTAGCCAGGCGAGGTGGCGGGCGCCTGTAGTCCCAGCTACTTGGGAGGCTGAGGCAGGAGAATGGCGTGAACCCGGGAGGCGGAGCTTGCAGTGAGCTGAGATCCGGCCACTGCACTCCAGCCTGGGCGAGACTCCATCTCAAAAAAAAAAAAAAAGAAATTAAAATGCTATTATGACAATCTTAAGAGAAAATATATTTATAATACTGTACTGTACATTGATACTATAAGTTTACATCTCTGTTTATAAGATGAACAATTTGTTTAAAATGATGGGCAACCACTGCTGCCGCTGTGGTACATATCAAGCAATTCAACTTTTTCTTGTAATATCATGACTTTTCTGTTTCTTGGGAGTGTTTCTAGCATCACAAGTGGCACTTTGTATGGGTTCCATGGTGTTATTCAAGGTTTATAGTATAAACTTGATGAAAAAATACACAAGAACTGCGAGAGATAAATCACTTTTTCTGTGATACGCAATTGACTGGAAAGATGAACGGCTCACGTGGAGATGATTAGTATCATATGATGTTTTAAGCAGAAGCAACACTTGAGCTCACTGCATTGGCAACAGAAGGTGGCTGTAAAATTATTACAGTCGTACTGTATGTGCTACAGTGAGTTTTATGCAGTTACGATTTCACACTACATGTCTACATTTGTTTACATGTCTATCGACTTCGAATGTCCCCCTGTATGGTCTGTAAGGGTCTGTGTGTAAGTTTGAATACATTTTAACTTTTTATAATAGATTAATGTACATTTTAGCATAGTAATTGATAAGGCCAAAAAAACTATAAGAACCCTCGAGTAGTTTTACTATATCACCCCTTCTATTATTCTATCCCTTCTATTACTATTGTATTCTATCCCTTCTATTATTACTGCCTAAGTTGTCTCTTAAACCTAGTTTTTAGAGTTAAAGTTTACTTTTGTCTTAATCTTGTTCAATTTACTTGTTGCCATTTAAAACTATTTCCTTCTTTTTTTGCTGTCTTTTTTTGAGGTTTGATGGTTTTCTCTTCTTGTGTTTTGCGCAACTACTATAGTTTTTTTTGCTTTTTGGGTGCCATGAGGCTTACATAAAATATTTTATCCTTATAACAACCTAATTTAAGATAAATTAAATCACATACAAAAGCTCTATGCATTCACTCCCTCTCCCTCTTTTATGATTTTGATTTCAAAATTTACATTTGTTTTTGTAATTTGTATCCCTAGACAATTTTTGAATAGTTTTGTGTTTTAACCCTCTGAGTAGGAATAAAATTGCTTTACACACCACTCTTACAGTACAATTAGAAAATTCTGAGTATGGCAGTATATTACTTATACCACTGAGCTTTTTTTCTTTTTTTACTTTCATATTTTTTTGTTATTAGTGGCCTTTTGTTTCAGCTTAAAAAACAAAAACAAAAACAAAAACAAAAACACCCTTTAGCAATTTCTGCAGGTCTAATGGTGATGAACTCCTTTAGCTTTTGTCTGTCCAGGAATTTTTACTTCTCCCTTATTTCTGAAGAACAACTTTGCCAGGTAAAATATTTCAGATTTACATTTGTGTTTCTTTCAGCATGTTGAATATATCATCCCGCTCTCTCCTGGCTTGCAGGGTTTCTGCTGAGAAATCTGCTGAAAGCCATCTTGGGGCTCCCTTTGACCTGCTGCTTTCAGTATTCTTTGTCTTTAATTTTTGACAATTTGATTATGCAGTTTCTTGGTGAATTCCTCTTTGGATTAAACTTGATTGGCAACCTGAGTTTCCTGTACCTGGATGTTTTTGTTGTCGTTCCCTAGATTTGGGAAATATGGGGGCCATTATTTCCTTAAATACCCTTTCTCGGACTTTTTCTCTTTCTTCTCTTTCAGGAACATCTTGATAGTGTCTCATAATTCCCACAGGCTTTCTTTCTTCTTTTTTATTCTTTTTTTTCCCTTTTTGTTCTGCTGACTGGGTAATATAAACAATGGAATACTATTTAGCCTTTAATGAAAAGAAGGAAATCCTATCATTTGTGACACACTAATGACTCTGGAGCACATTATGCTCAGCGAAATAAGCCAGGCACAGGGCGGGAAATACCACATGATCTCATTTATATGTGGAATCTAATAAAGATGAACTCATAGAAGTACAGAGTGGTTATCAGAGGCTAGGGAGGGGTGGTCAGGGAAGGAGATGGGGAGTTGTTCATCTAAGGGTATGAAGTTTCAAATAAACAGGAAGGATAGGTTTTGAGACCCATGGAACAGCAGGGTACTATAGTAAATAATAATGTATTGTATACAGTAGTTCCCCTCTTCTCCATGATTTTGCTTTCTGTGGTTTCAGTTACCCACAGTCAACTGTGGTCTGCAAATATTAAATGGAAAATTCCAGGAATAAACAACTCATAAGTTCTAAGTTGAGTGCTGTTCTGAGTAATGTGATGAAATCTCATAGTATCTTGCTCTGTCCTGCCCAGGACACAAATTATCCCTTTGCCCAGTGTATCTATGCTGTATATGCTACCCAGCCACTGGTCATTGACATTGTCATGGCTTGATAATCCGGGATCACCTGAAGCAGAGAATTCTTCTTCTGTCTCATCAGTAGGTCAATAATAGCCAAATGCTACCTCACAATGCCTGTGTCAGTCCCCTCACTTCATCTCATCACATAAACTTTGTATCATCTCACATCACCACAAGAAGCAGCATTAGTACAGCGCAGTAAGATATTTTGAGAAATATCACATCCACATAACTTTTATTACAGTAGATTGTATAATTGTTCTTAGTGTTAGTTATTACTGTTAATTTCTTACTGTGCCTAATTTATAAATTAAACTTCATGATAAGTATATATAGTAGGCCCTCTGTATCCACAGATGCAGAACCCATAGATATGGAAGGCTAACTATCCTGTGGCATTTTATATAAGGTACTTGAGAATCTGTAGATTCTGGCATCTGTAAAGAGTCCTGGAATCAATCCTCTGCAGATGCAGAGGGCCAGTTTAATGTATAGGTAAAAAACATGATATATATAAGATTTGGAACTATCTGCAGTTTCGGGTATCTGCTAGGGGTTTTGGAACGTATCCCTCATGGATAAGTGGGACTGCTTTATACTAACTAAGAGAGTAAATTTCAAATGTCTTATCATCAAATGATAGGTAAGTGAGGTGATGGATATGTTACTTAGCTTAATTTAGTTATTCAATATTGTATACATATATCAAAACCTCACATTATAACCCATAAGTATATGTAATTATGACTTGTCAATAAAAAACAATACTAATGAATTAAAAATAGGTAAATCAATTTTTTAAAAATATATTTCAAAGAATAAACTATGTAACATATATATCTGTGATTTGTAAATATAATTACATAAATGGTATAGCCATTATCCAAATTAAGAAACAGAACCTGTCCAATGGTACCTAAACCTTGTGTGTTTCATCTCAATTATGTCCTCTTCCATCCCCCAGATGGAAACACTAATTTGAGTTTTGCATTTATTCTTGTCTTGCCTTTTTAAAGCATTAATAAAACGGTGCATATCTCTCAATTTTGTTGCTGAGTTTAGCATGATTTAAAATTTACATCATGGTATTATTATTTATTTGCTTATTATATTTCTTCTTTTTAAAATTTTGCCTTAAGTTCTGGGATACATGTGCAGAACATGCAGGTTTGTTACATAGATATACATGTGCTATGGTGGTTTGCTGCACCCATCAACCTGTAATCTAGGTTTTAAGCCCTGCATGCATCAGTTATTTGTCCTAATGCTCTCCCTCCCGTTGACCCCCAACCCCTAACAGGCCCTGGTGCGTGGTGTTCCCCTCCCATTGTCCATGTATTCTCATTGTTCAACTACCACTTATGAGTGAGAACATGCAGTGTTCAGTTTTCTGTTCCTGTGTTAGTTTGCTGAGAATGGACATCATGTTATTATTATACCATAGTGACTGATATGGCTTGGTTGTGTCCCCACCAAAATCTCATGCCAAATTGTAATTCCCAATATTGGGGGAGGGACCTGGTGGGATGTGACTGGATCATGGGGACAGATTTCCCCCTTGCTGTTCTCATGATAGTGAGTGAGTTCTCATGAGATCTGGTTGTTTAAGTGTGCAGCCCTTCCCCCTTTGCCCTCTCTCTCTCCTGCTCTGTCATGTGAAGATTATGTCTGCGTCTGCTTCTCCTTCCCCTTCCACCATGATTGTAAGTTTCCTGAGGCATCCCCAGCCGTGCCTCCTGTACAGCTTTCAGAACTGTGAGTCAATTAAACCTGTTTTTTCCATGACTTACCCAGTCTCAGGTATGTCTGTGTGTATGTGGTTCTTTTTTTTTTTTTTTTAATTGAGATGGAGTCTCGCTCTGTCCCCCAGGCTGGAGTGCAGTGGTGCGATGTCAACTCACTGAAACCTCTGCCTTCCAGGTTCAAGTGATTCTCCTGCCTCAGTCTCCCAAGTAGCTGGGATTACAGGCGCTCACTACCATGCCCGGCTAATTTTTTTTTTGTATTTTTAGTAGAGATGGGGTTCTACCATGTTGGCCAGGCTGGTTTCGGACTCCTGACCTCATGTGACCCACCCATCTCGGCCTCCCAAGGTGCTAGAATTACAGGCATGAGCCACTGCGCCCAGCCAGGTATGTCTTTATAGCAGTATGAGAATAGACTAATACAGAAAATTGGTACCAAAAAAGTGGGTCATTTCTATAAAGATACCTGAAAATGTGGAAGCAGGTATGGAACTGCATAATGGGAAGAGTTCAGAACAGTTTGCAGGGATCAGAAGAAGACAGGGAGAAGAGGGAGAGTCAGGAAGATGAGGGAAAGTTTGGAACTTCCTAGAGACTTGTTGAATGCATGTGACCAGAATGCTGATAGTCATATGGAGAGTGAAGTCCAGGCTGAGGAGGTCTCAGATGGGAACTTACTGGGAACTGGAGTAAAGGTCACTCTTGCTATGCTTTAGCAAAGACACTGGTAGTATTGTACCCTGCCCTAGAGATTTGTGGAACTTTGAACTTGAGAGAAATGTTGAACAAAAAAATGACCAGAAACTAGAACTTATATTTAAAAGGGAAGCAGAGCATAAAAGTTTGGAAAATTTACAGCCTGACCATGTGGTAGAAAAGAAAAACCCATTTTCTGGGGAGGAAATCAAGGCTCAGAAATATGCATAAGTAAAGAAGAACCAAATGTTCATAGCCAAGACAATGAGGAAAATGCCTCCAGGACACTTCAGAGACCTTCGCAGCAGCCCCTCCCATCACAAGCCTGGAGGCCTAGAAGGAAAATATGGTTTCGTGGGTGAGGCCCAAGGCCTTGCTGCTTTGTGCAGCCTTGGGACTTGGTGCCCTGCATTCTGGGCACTCCAGCTCCAGCTGTGACTAAAAGGGGCCAACGTACAGCTTAGGCTGTTGCTTCAGAGGGTGCAAGTCCCAAGTCTTGGTGGCTTCCATGTGGTGTTGAGTCTGCAAGTGCACAAAACACAAGAGTTGAGCTTTAGGAGCCTCTGCCCAGATTTCAGAGGAAGTATGGAAACACCTGGCAGAGCCTTCATGGAGAACCCCTATTAGGGCAGTCCAGATAGGATATGTGGGGTTGGATCTCCAATACAGAGTCCCCACTGGGGCACTGCCTAGTGGAGCTGTGAGAAAAAAGCTACCATCCTCCAGACCCCAGAATGGTTGATCACTGGCAGCTTGCACTGTGTACCTGGAAAAGCCATAGGCACTCAATGCCAGTCTGTGGATGCAGCTGTGGGGGTTGTACCCTCTATAGCCATAGAGCAGAGCTGCTCAAAGCCTTGGAAGCCCATCCGTTGCACCAGTGTGGCCTGGATGTGAATTACGGGGTCAAGGAAGATTATTTTGGAGCTTTAAAATTTAATGACTGCCCTACTGGGTTTCAAACTGGCCTGGTGCCTGTAGCCCTTTGTTTTAGCCAACTTCTACCTTTTGGAATAGGGGCATTTACCCAACGCCTGTACCCCCATTGTATCTTGGAAGTAACTAACTTGTTTTTGATTTCACAGGCTTATAGGTGGAAGGGACTTGCCTTGTCTTAGATGAGACTTTGGACTTGGACATTCAAGTTAGTGCTGGAATGAGTTAAGACTTCGGGGGACTGTTGCGAGGGCATGGGAAGGTTTTGAAATGTGAGAAGGATATGAGATTTGGGAGGGGTCAAGGGCAGAATGATATGGTTTGGCTCTGCGTCCCCACCCAAATCTCATGTCAAATTGTAATCATCAGTGTTGGGGTAGGGACCTAGTGGGAGGTGATTGGATCATGGGGGCAGGTTTCCTTCTTGCTGTTCTCATGATAGTGAGTGGGTTCTCATGAGATCTGGTTGTTTAAAAGTGTGTAGCACTTCCCCATTTGCTCTGTTCCCTGCTCCACTGTGTGAAGATTGTTCCTGCTTCCCCTTCTGCCATAACTGTAAGTTTTCTGAGGTCTTCCCAGCCATGGTTCCTGTACAGCCCGTGGAACTGCGAGTCAATTAAACCTCTTTTCTCCATAAATTACCCAGTCTCAGGTATGTCTTTATAGTAGTAGTGTTATTTTCTATAACAATATTGGTAACACAGATTCAGGCCTCAGTGCTTATGAGATATATGCCTAGGTTTCCAAATTCACAAGTGAATTTTCTTTTCTTACTAGAGTCCATTAGAGACTTCTTGTTGTCTCTTATGCTGATGGACAGATTTTTGTTGTTGTTCTAGTTGACTCTTTAATGAAAGCACAGTCTTTGGCAGGTCCTCAGTTTATGTAGCAATCTCAGTTCATACTCCCTGTCTCACAAGGGCCCAAGGTCTCATCTCCTACACCCACATATGTGCTGAACCCCAACTCCCAACATAACTGAGACCAGCTCAGCTCCTTGACCTGCCCCCTGGGTAGCTACAGCATCGGCTTAGACCCTTAATGCTCTGGTTTTCAGAAGCCTCCTTCTTTCCTGGTGCATGAAGATTTTTCCTTTCAAGCTCAGTTCTGTGCTTAATTTTTAAATGTATTTTGTCCACCATTCCTCAGCATTTTTACTGAGAGGCTCTTAATGTCATAGACTAGCCCATCACTTTCCAGAAGTCAAAACCTCCCACATCATCTTCTACCTGCCACCCCTGGGGCCTGTCTTTAGTCACCTGAGTCACCTCATCACTGACTGCCAGTGATAAGTACAACAAAGTGTGTCTTCCTGATCAACTGCTTTCATTTAGGCAGACTTATGGTGGCTACGTGGTAAAGTGTCGCATGTAGCCTTAAAAACAGTTTCGTTTCTAGGTCACTCCCTCATTTATTCATTGAACAAATGATAATGAACACCTGCTGAGTGACAGGCCAGGTTTAGTGTAGGTCAAAATATTCTTATGGATGGTCAAAGACATATTCCAAAGGACCAGATTATAGGCTGCCAGGAACATATCATTTTTTAAAAAATCCATATCTGTCAATGTAACCATTTCAGATATGAAAGAAAAATAAAATGTAAAGGCTCTTAAAGAATCTGGCAATCTGAACACTACGAAAACCATACAAAGATGAACTGCACAGCTATAAATGAGGAAGTGCAGCTTTTAATATCTTTTAATTTTTTTTTTTAGTGAGCAAAACACATCCTATTAATTTTCACATCACAGTAGAGTAGGCAGGTGAAAAGAGATTTTTATCCACATGTTACAGATGGAGACAATGAGTCCAAGAGAGCATTCATAAGCAAACAAAGAATCAGACACTTCAGCTTCTCAATGTCTATTTTAGTTGATCCACTGAAACCCCAGTAAAATTGCTACTGTCTGACTACCATGTTCTAACACTTCTACGGCAATTTAAAAAGAATGAATTGGCTGAAAAAAAAAAAATACTCCAGACAGCTTTCTTGTTCTGGAAATGACCTGTTCTCTAATAGCTTCTCCATTGTCCTTTGCTGAAAAGAAAGAGTGAGTTATGCACTTGCACAAATAATGATCCCAATGAAGGAGGCATGTTGAAGCCAATGCCAGAATGCGCATGACTCTCTGCACCATTCTGTCCACAGCACTGTCTTCCTAAAACAGACAGTTAAACAAGCTCGTTATGTCCTATTTTGAAAACAAACAAAGAAAAAAACCCAAACAAACCAACCTGTTGTCTTTCGAATGCCCCACATGTATTATAAGGATTTGGAGTCAGGGAGAACAAACTCCATAGGACAAAAGTTTATCTGGAGAAATCGCTGCCCATTCCAAAGTCTGGCATTCATCTTCAGCGGAAACCAGTCCAAATGAATGGCATTAAACAAGTATTTATAGAGTGTCCTCTATATGACTCAATTAATGAGGAAATTGGAAAAGCCTGTAGGCTCTTTTTCTCACTGGGAGGCAATTCAGTGCTGAGACAAAAAACAAGGGCTGGGCATTTGGACAGCACAGAAGTGGAAACCGCACCCTACCATTGGCCAGCTGTGCCTCTCTGGGCAAGCACATCATGTTTCTGAGCTGCATTTCCCCTCTTGGTAATACGATTATTGTAAAAATTATAACAAATCTCAGCCTCGTGATGAAAAGCTGATGAAAAGATGCACGTGGCAGCAGTTTGTAACACGTGATGCCTTATGAAAAACAGACGCAATTACTATTCCATTAAAATAAAAAAAAGAATCTGCTTGTTTTCAGTCCTTTGGTTTTCTTCTCAGCAAGGAAGCTGCAACATGATGTATAACAACCCTTTTGTTTGAGTTCCTTCAGGATTTCACATAAGAGGCACTGGAAACATCACATTTTCTATCTCGAAGTCACAGCCCCAAGAAGTGTCTAGAAGGAAACCCTTGCATGGTAAGGGTGGTATATTAGGAGAGGGCCCCTCGCTGACCTCCCCAAAGTAGGATGCACGTTTTAACAAGTCTCGATAATTTTTTAAAAGACAGGAAAATGTAATAAAACTGGTTAAATGTATTTTTTTCTTTTTTTTGAGATGGAGTCTCGCTGTGTTGCCCAGGCTGGAGTGCAATGGTGCGATCTTGGCTCACTGAAACCTCTGCCTCCTGGGTTCAAGCGATTCTCCTCCCTCAGCCTCCCAAGTAGCTGGGATTACAGGCATGCACCACCGCACACAACTAATTTTTGTGTTTTTAGTAGAGATGAGGTTTCGCCAAGTTGGCCAAGCTAGTATTGAACTCCTGACCTCAGGTGATCCGCCTGCCTTGGCCTCCCAAAGTGCTGGGGTTACAGGCATGAGCCACCACATCCAGCCTAAATGTCTTTTAAAATATAGGCTGGCTGCGTTCTCATTTTGTTCTTTGACAAAAATAGATGACTCGGAATCCCTACTAGCAGGTCTCCTAGCAGGTAACTGGATGCATGGCTCCAAAATAGGTCCTATTTAAAATACTACAAATCTTACATGAGAGGTCACTGGCCCCTACTTCTTCCTCCTCACCCCACCAGTGACCTCAGCACCACCAGCATTACTCAGTGTGGGCCACTCTCAGGGTGGTTCTGCTCACAGAGGACCCTTCCAGAACGTCTTTAACTCAGCCTTCAATCCCAATTCATTCCTCCATCCATTCTTCTGAGGTGTCCAAAGCACCCACTACACACCACATGCTGCAGAAACTGATGGGGGTACAATGAAGGTAATCATGGAGACAACATCAAAGCCAAGATCTGAGGGATGAACAGGAGTTAGCAAGCAACGGATTTACAGAGGGTTCGACGCGATGGTGAAGACATGAAATGATCGCGAAAGACGGTGCACCTCCTCTGAGAGAGCTTCTTCTCCTTCTCCTCCCAGGCTGGGTGAGAGAGCGCCCAGACATGAACCATGATAAACAGATATTTGCATCAAAATTGATTAGCAGCAGTTTTAAATAAAATGAACACAACAGATTTCTTAAAATCACGACTGGAAAAGAATGATCTACCATAAAATAAGATCTGCCAAACTGGAATAAAATCAATTCATTCTCTTTCTCTGTGATAACAGAACAAAAAGGCCAGACAGGATGTGACTAAGTTGAACCTACATCATCTCTTAATATTATATAATTGGTTTTGTTGCTGAGGGTCCTTGCTCCCAGAGCTCCCAAGATGGTGGCTGGCCACTTCCAAAATGGCGGGGGGCCACTTCCAAGATGGTGGCAAGCCTCGTGTTCTCTGACCTTGGGTTCTTGGCCTCACTGATTCCAAGGAATGGAATCTTGGGCCATGCAGTGAGTGTTACAGCTCTATTAGAAGCCATGAGTCACGGAAGAGAACCAAGGAACCCAATGGCTAGTGTTCAGCTTGATTAGGACGAACCCAGGCACTTGGCCGTGCAGGAACAATGGCAAGCCTTTAGCCCGATCAGGAGTGGCAATGGGCATCTCGCTGGATTAGGAGTACAGCAGACACCCTGCCAGATGCGGAGGGATGAAAGTCAGTGGCGGGTCTGCGACGGCGGCAAACAGTAGTGCAGCCAAAGCTCAGCTTCAGCGATAACAAACACGGACCAGACAAGAGTGTAGTTGAAAGATTTAACAGAGTGAAATAGAGTGAAAACAGAGCTCCCATACAAAGGGAGGGGACCCAAAGAGGGTAGCTGCTGCTACCGGCTGGAGTGCCTGGGTTTTATCCCAATCATTGTCCCTCCTGCTGTGCTCTCAGGCCATAGATGATTGACTATTTCTTTACCTCCTGTTTTTGCCTAATTAGCATTTTAGTGAGCTCTCTGATTGGCCAGGTGTGAGCTAAGTTGCCCCGTGTTTAAAGGTGGATGTGGTCACCTTCCCAGCTAGGCTTGGGGATTCTTAGTCGGCCTAGGAAATCCAGCTAGTCCTGTCTCTCAATTCGTTTATCTCAATATGGTCTGCCCCACCCTACCCCCTACCATTAAAAGGCAGCTTCATGAGGGCAGACACATTGTCAAAAATCAATTGGTCATATCTTTGTAGTTCTATTTTAAAATTATATTCTGTTCTATTGAACTATTTGTATATCTCGGCACCAATACTACACTGTCTTGATTACTGTGTATTTATAATAAAACTTGAAATTAAGTGGTTAATTTTGTAACTCTGTTCACTTTTTAAAGTTGTTTTAGCTATTCCAGGTCTTTTGCATTTCCACATACATTTTTGAAGTAGTTTGTCGATTTCTACATAAAATCTTGCTGGGATTTTGATTGAGATTGTGTGGAATATATAGGTAAATTTGCGAAGAACTGACGGCTTAGCAATATTGAGTCTTAAGACCCATCAATAAGGCATCCATCTCCACTTATTTAAGCCTTCTATTAGTAATGTTTTGTGGTATTCAGTGTACAGGTTTTTTTTTTTTAACATGTTTATCCAGATCTATCCCTATTTCATATTTCTGTTGTTATTATAAAGATATTTTAAAAATTCAGGCTGGGTGTGGTGACTCACACCTGTAATCTCAGCACTTTGGGAGGCTGAGGTGGGTGGATCACGAGGTCAGAAGTTTGAGACGAGCTTGGCCAACATGGTGAAACCCCATCTCTACTAAAAATACAAAAATTAGCTGGGCATGGTGGCATGCACCTGTAGTCCCAGCTACCTGGGAGGCCAAGGCAGGAGAATTGCTTGAATCTGGGAGGCTGAGGTTGCAGTGGGCCAAGATCGCATCACTGCACTCCAGCCTGGGTGACCAAGCACTCTGTCTCTGGGCAGGGAGGTGGGGGGGGGCAGAGTTAAGAAAATTCAATTTCTGATTATGTTGCCACTATATGGAAATAGAATTGAATTTTATATATTGATCTTGTCTGCAACCCTGATAAACTAATTATTAGTTTTACTATCTTTTTGGTAAACTCTGATTTTTCAGATAAATGACATAAGCATATCATTTGCCAGCAAATAAAGTTTTATTCATCCTTTCCCATCTTAATGCTTTTTATTTCTTTTTCTTGCCTTACAGAAATAGCTATGCCCTCCAGTACAATGTTTACTGAGAGTAGTGAGAGCGGATATTTGTTCCAGATCTCAAGGGGAATGCATTCAATTGCTCGTCAGTAAGTATCATGATATCTGTAGTTTTTCTGTAGGCGCCCATGATAGTCAGTATTGAGTGTCACCTTGATTGGATTGAAGAATGCAAAGTACTGTTCCTGGGTGTGCCTGGGTGTGTCTGTGAGGGTGCTGCCAAAGGAGATTAACATTTCAGTCAGTGGACTGGGAAAGGCAGACCCATCCTCAATCTGGGTGGGCACCATCTAATCAGCTACCGGTGCTGAATAAAAGCAGGCAGAAAACATGGAAAGACTAGGCTAGCTTCGTCTTCTGGCCTACATCTTTCTACAGTGCTGGATGTTTCCTGCCTTCAAGCATCAGACTCCAAGTTCTTCAGCTTTGGGACTCGAACGGGCTTCCCTGCTCCTCAGCTTGCAGACAGACTATTGTAGGACCTCACCTGTGATCGTGTGAGTCAACACTCCTTAATAAACTCCTCTTTATATATATATCTATCCTATTCATTCTGTCCCTCTAGAGAAGCCTGACTAATACAATGCCCCAAACTGGGTTGAGGAAGTTCCCTTCTATTCCAAATTTGTTCAGGTTTTTTTTTTTTTTCTGTTACCAGGAATGAATGTTAGATTTTGTCAAATGTTTCTTCTGCTTCTATAGAGATGATCACATGCCTTTTCTCTTTCAGTTTGTATATATACTGAATTACACTGACTGTGTTTCAAATGTTAAACCAACCTTAAATTTCTGGTATGAATCTCACTATTATTCTTTTATATATGGTTGAATTTGAATTTCTAAAATACTGTAAAGAATTTTTGTATCTGTTCCTGAGGAATATCCGCCTACAGTTTTCTTATATCTTTGTCTGGTTTTCATATCACATAATGTTAGACTCAGAATGAACTGCGGTGTATTTCCTTTATTGCTCTATGTTTAAGTTCACTAATTTTTTTCTGTAATGTGTAATATGCTGTGAATTCTATACAGTGTGTTTTTCAGCACAAATATTGCAGTTTTAATCTCTAGAAGAATGATTTAGGCCTTTTTTTAATAACATCCATCTATTTTGAACATGAGGAATACGGTCATAACCGCCACTTAACCGCCCTTGTCTGCTAATTCTAACGAATGGTCTGTTTCAGCTGATTGCTGTATTACCTCACAATGCCTCACACTGCCTTGCTTCCATGCATGCCAAACATTGTATATATTACCTTTTTGTGTTCCTAATCTTGAGCCTTAATTTGAAGGGCAGTTTATTTAGTTGGAAATAGTTTGATCTTTGTAAGTCTTGCTTTTTGTTAGAGAGGACTGCAGGAATAATACTTAATCTAAAGCTTAGTATGCCCTACTCCTGAGACCCTTCTATGTTCTCTACTCGATCCCTCTTGAATTCTGAGGTTTTCCGGTCTGGCTGGTGGGCACGGGCACTTTTCTCAGCCCATTTATAACTAATTCTTTTGGATGGTCCTCACATCCACTGATCAGCACTCACCTGAATACTCGAGGCAGGCCATCTTCATCTCTCTCAAGGTCTCTGTGCATGCTCTGCTCTCTGATACGCTGATCTATGAACTCTAGCCGCCTTGGTCTTTCTAGACTCTCAATTCTGTCTCTTCTACTCAGAGAGAACTCTGGGATCTTCCTCAGTTCCTGCTTCCAGAGTCACAGCCTGGAAACTCCCTCAAGTCAGTAATGTGGGGTCATCCTAAAGCTCCCGTCTTTTACTTTGGATCCCTCAGGGATCACTGTTCTCTGTTGCTTGATGTCCAGTCCAGTGTCTTCCAAATTATTGCTTATTGTTTTTCCCCCCTTTTTTGTTTGTTTAAGGTAGGACGGTAAATTTGGTCCCTGTTATCCCATTTCAACCAAAAGCAGAAGCCCTTAGCCTGCTTTCTGCTACAGAGGAGACTTTTCAAAGGAATGTTAATAAAATTGACAACTGTGTCATGTGCAGGTGCAGGAATATATCGTGAACAGGACAGAAGGTCCCTTCACTCTTGGAGATTACAGTCTAGTGGCAGTCAACCAGCATAAAGCAAAACATAAAGCCAAACAACATAAAGCATATGTATTTGCTACACACACACACACACACACACACACAGCAACTTCAAATAGTGCTTAGTAAATCAGGGTAATGAGAGTGACCAAAGGAGCTGGGAAAGCAGCTGGACAAACATTAGTCAAGGAATGTGTATCTGATAAGGAAGGATTTGAGCTGCATGAGGAGGAGAAGGTGGCTATGCAAAGGTCCTGGGGCAGAGCAGTCGAAGCAGATAAATTTGCAAACACTACAGTCCTGAGTAGGGAATGAGATTAGCACATTTGCAGCATATAATGAGGCCAGAGTGGCTGGCATGTGGTGAGAGAAGCAGGGGTTAGATTGCTTGAACTTTCCACATCAGAGGAAAAGGTATGCAGTGGAGTGTGGTAGAACTGTGCCCCCAAACACAAAGAAATATCAAAGTGAGACTTTCTTTACATTCCTCTCCCTAAAATGATGCTCAACAAACCTCAGAGAAGTTGGCTTACCTTTCCTTGCAACAGCAGAGCATTTTCAGCCTACAGGCTGCTGGCAAGCAGAATGGAATGGCTCCTGAACCAACTGCTGTCCTGTAACTATTCTTGTACCTTGTCCAAAGCAACCTCCCAAGAGCATGACCCAAGCATCGCTGGCAAGCCCTTCTCAGAGTCGGTAACCATCCTCCCCACTCTCTATCCCCCAAAGACAGGCAGCAGAGCTGTCGGCTTCTGAGCAGCTTCCAGAGATGGTGGAGCTGAGGAACAGATGAAGGATTCACAGATTCTCTTTTCATTAGAAAATACGGTACAGGCAGCGTCTCTTTAAAGTGGGTTGCCATTTACAATAATAAATGGGACCATTTTTCAGTTTCCTTCCCCCGCACTCTCGTGTAATTTGTTCTCTCTCTACTCTTTGGCTGTGAGACTGGATGAGACATCAGGAGACTTGCATAACCAGAATATATGAATAAACTTGATTTTCATCCCAGCTGTGCAACTGACTTGCTGTGTGCCAGACTTGCTGCGTGACCCTGGGCGAGTCATTTAATGTACTGGAGCTTTCATTTCTTTTCCTGAGATGTGAGAATGCTCTCATCTTCCTACACTCTCCCACGGGAGCTGTTGTTACTCAGATTGATAACACAGGAGTCCCTCCCTACCCAGATACAAGGCTTAGGTACAAACAAACCTCCGTGTAAGAAAATTAGGCACTGAGCTGAGAAACTCAGGGAAAGCAGGAAGGGGCAGGTAAAAGCATCAAGGTCACAGACTAATAAATGTTTTTCCTTTTATTCAATTTTAAAACTATAAAGACTGAACTGAATTTAAGAGCATGTCAGTGGCACTGCACCCAGCCTGACTCAGCTATAATGGACACTGGACAGTTCTTTCCCAGTTAATACCCGTTGCTCACTGGGAATCTTTCAGATCCTCCTCACTCACAGTTTCAACAAGATGACTGCAAATGTGGTTTTCTCTTTTGCAAACGATGACATTTTTAGTACAATGTCCTCCATCCAAGCACTGCATGCCACCCTGGTTTTAGGATTCAGGAATTCACCTCCCAGGTCCTATCTTGGTCCATAGACCCCAAAAAGTATAGATGTTTGAGATGGGGAGCCCTCTGGTTGGCCTTTATTTAACCTGCACTGCAGTGGGCAAAAATATATATTTTAAAGTATATGATCAAAGTTCAGGCAAAAGATGCTTGAGTTGAAAAAGAATTATGAGCAACTTTAAACTAATGCTGGAGTTGACCAGGCATTTACCTACTCTTGCTCTCATTTAACTTTGCAAAGTAAATGTAACTATTATTCTCCGCAAAGACACAAGAACCTGGATCTCAAAGAGGCCAAGGGGAATTGCTAAACATCATCAAGATGAAAGGAAGGAATCCCCACCCAGATTCCCACCCATACTCAGTGCTCCTTTAAACAAGCCAAGCTAAGAGGGACGAGTGGTTGAGGTAAAACACTGAATTAATACGAGACTAAAAAATTTTGATTCAGAAAACCGCACATCTTCAGATTCACTGTATGTTCCTTGGCCACTTCACAGAGTTCCTTCTCTAATTTCCTCACCTTTTCCCGGAGTTCACACCACCTCTCAGTGGAGTCCCATCTGTGAATTTAATTAACCAGCTGTTGTTGCGAGATCTCCCAGAGCATTAATTAAGATCTCTGTATATTGTGTTTGAAACCAGACCTAACCCTTTTACCCCCAGTCACTCCCTGGAGACATTTGTGCAGCTCTGAAGAGAGCTGTATATTTTAATCCCACATTATATGCTCAGTTTGCAGAGTGAGTTTTATAACTGCACTATCTTAAAAAGCTGATTTCTCTAGGGACAGATTGTGAGCCTATCTGTTTGTCAAAACCCCAACAAAGAAATTGTGTCCGAATGATGGTGATGCTGTTGTTATTATTATTGGGTAATAAGAGAAATCCTTGATAAAATTCACTGTCGCATTCGTGGTTTAAATCCTAAACTTACTAATGAATTTGATTATTGGGAGACTACAAGTATATTAAGAGACTAAATGTATACTATCCCTTACATCCAGGAAGCCAACACCTAGAAAGTTTCTTAAAGAACTGAAACTAAATAACTGAACATTTTTATGTACAAAGATGCTCATAATTTAATATATTACCAAATATTAAACGTACCTAATCCTATTATCTAAAAGTAGGACAGTGAGTAAATACATTTTAGTACATCCAAATTAAGGAATATCATGTGCTATTAAAATCAACACTATGCTATGACAAGGAAAACACTTAGAATATCAAGCCAAAAATAAAGAGGATAAAAAATGTAAAGTTTACAACAACTAGAGTACATAAAAGTAGGCCGAAGACTGAAATGGCAGGGAAAAAATGAAAACAGTCAATTTCGAATTACAAGATGTGGAAAGGTTTATTAGCATGTTTAATTTTAAGTTAATAAATATGCAACAAATAAAAGTGAGACTACCATAACTCAAAATATTTTAGAAACATCTCGACGTTCTTGGTGTGGCTTGGAATATTTACATTAGTAGTTCTCTATAGCAAATATGTCACTGCCTGTCCATAAACCTGGGACCCCATCATTTCAGTTAGCTCTGAGGTGCTTCCAACTGGAGGTGGACGAAAGGGGGCAGTGGTCAGGCAAAGCTTTGGGGCGTAGTTGATATTTGAGCCAAGTCTTCTTCCACATGGGTACCACATTTCTCTGTCTGAGAAAATTTATCTGGGCCTGCAGAAGCCCATGTATGCAGCAGGTTAAAAGGAACAAAGAATTAACGCTTTCCAAGGAGCAGCCTTCAGCTACTCTCAGGAGTTGTAGAAACACCCACACATTCTCACGTGTCAGGTGCTGTAATTCTGAGGTGGGTGTTTTGCACCATTGTCCAGATTCTAACGAAGGACCAGAGAAATTCATTAGAAAAAGATTTTCTGACATTTAGGACTGGAACAATGGATTATATGGGATGAAAAATATCAATGGCTACTTCACACCATACACAAAAATAATGTGAGATCAATAATGGATCTATTAGTTAAGTATATTTTCTAGAAGGAACACAGAAGACTACCTTTGTGATATGAGGTAGGTAATAATTATTAGGGGACAGGAAGCAATGAACATAAAGAAGAAAAATGGCAGTTCATCCAAATATTAAATATTATTCATAATGGCATCAAGACATCACTAATAAAATAAAAAGCAAGCCATATGTTGAGATAAAGAATTCACAAAATACATTCATGACAAAGAACTTTCATCAGGAATGTATAAAGGACTTGCACAACACAGCAATTTTTTAAAAAGTTTTAAAAATAGGCAAAATACTTAGACATATACTTCACAAAGGAAGATACATAATACTAATAATTAGATTAAAAGTACCCAATATCACTAGTCATTGGAGAAAAGAAAATTAAAACCACAAAGAAATACCACTGCACACTGCCTAGAATGGCTATAATTAAGAAAACTGACAACTGCAAATGTTAATAAGGATATGGAGTAACCAAAACTCCAGTAAAATTTTATGATGACTTTTGGAAAACTCTTTGTCAGTTAAAAGCTAAAAATATGCTTACTCTATACCCAAACAATTCCACTCCTAAGTATTTACTGAAGAGAAATGAAAGCATATGTTCACAAAATCACTTACATAGGAATGCTCACAGCAGACTTATTTATAATAGTCTAAACCCAAAACAACCCAAATGTGTATCTATCGAAGAATGAATTATCAAATTGCAGTATTTTCATACAGTGGGATTCTACACAATAAAATGAAATAAACTGCTCCTATATACAATGATATACTTGAATCTCAAAAACATTATGCTTGTGAAAGAAGCCAGGCCCACAATATTTTCATTCATATAAAATTCTGGAATAGGCAAAACCAATGTATGGTGATAGAAATAAGCACAGTGGTTTCCCGGAAGGCAGTGATAACAGTGAGAGGGAACAAGGAGGCTACATCAAAGACATTTGGGGGATGATAGAAATACTCTATAAAGTGAGTGTGAGTTACAAGAGTACCTTTGTCAAAACTGGTCCTTTGTCAAAACTGATCAAATGAATACATATGTCAAAATCAAACAGGACGCTAAGACGTCTGCATGTCATAATATGTAAAATACTGTTTAGGGAAAAGAAAAGAATGAAGCCATCCAACACAAGGACATGCTTTCCTGATCACTCTTAGCCACTGTGATGATTTTCCAGGCCAGGTGATTTTGCATAGGTGGATGGAGGTGAGTTCTGTGGCAGTTGTATTTTGGGGATAATAAGTAGGACATCCTCTGCCTTTCACTACAGAGATGGACATCAATGCTCCAACAAACTGTCAACATTTCACAGAGTTCTGCAGGGAGAGGCTAATGGGAACACATGGGATGACACCCCTGCTGTGGGTTTAGGAGACTGGGCAGAATGTGATCTTATCATCAGCTGGGACCACTGGCCCAGTGAAAACCAAATCAAGCCTCAGACACACCCTGATGATACATATGAATTACATGGGGCTGCACTGGTGATACATATGAATTACATGGGACTGCACTGGTGATACATATGAATTACATGGGACTGCACTGATGATACATATGAATTACATGGGACTGCACTGATGATACATATGAATTACATGGGACTGCACTGATGATACATATGGATTACATGGGGCTGCACTGGTGATACATATGGATTACATGGGGCTGCACTGGTGATACATATGAATTACATGGGACTGCACTGGTGATACCTATGAATTACATGGGGCTGCACTGGTGATACCTATGAATTACATGGGGCTGCACTGGTGATACCTATGAATTACATGGGGCTGCACTGGTGATACCTATGAATTACATGGGACGGCACTGGTGATACCTATGAATTACATGGGACGGCACTGGTGATACCTATGAATTACATGGGACTGCACTGGTGATACCTATGAATTACATGGGACTGCACTGATGATACATATGAATTATATGGGACTGCACTGACACACATGGGCCATCCTCCAGTGAGAGGTCCCTCTTTTTTCACTATCTTAGAGAGCACCAATTCATATCCACAAACATTATCTAAGCCCCTGCTGTCTTTTAGGAGCTCACAGTCTAGTGGAAAGAGAGCTCTACAAACCAACTCAATAAAATAAGATGCTAAAATAGAGGTATGGGCAAGAGACGCTCAAGTCTTTGGGATGGCTGGGAGGGTGATCAGGGAAGGCTTCAGGGGATAGTCGATATTTCAGCTAAGTCTTCTTCCATGTGGGTGTTAACGAACTCAATGACTTGTCTTTGATTATTAATGTAATAAATGTTTACTGTGAAAAATACACATAAAATAGAAAAAAAGCACTGAGTATTAAATGAACATCAACCAACAAGTTATCACTGCAATGATTATAATGGTGTCTTTCCTGCCAGCAAAGTGCTCTCTATGTATTTAATATGAAAATGAGATCACATTTACATGCTGTTTTCATATGCTTTTAAAAAGCTGGTTAATACTCAACCATATATTGTGGCTATCTCTTCATGTCTGTATGAGTCCACACTGCCATTTTTAATGGCTGTGTAGAATTCCACACTGGAAGCTATTTTATAAGCTTAGCTATTTTTCAACAAGGGAGAGAGGATGCTACATTCTCAAATTATGCCTGCCTGCCAGCTCCAGACAGGCAATGGGACCTGCCCTTCTGCTGAGCTGCAACTGGATGCATCTTGGCTCCAAGAGAGTCCAGTTAATTAGACTTGTGTCTGCCAACAGAGAGAGTGGACAAACATGGGGAGGAAACTGTTCGCAGCAAAGAGGAGGGGAAGGAGGGAGGGGAGGGCGGAGAATTAGCAATTTGTTAGAAGCAATGAAATGGAGCGAGTTATGCCTCCTGCTAAATTACCATATGTGCTAATTGTATATGCACCAGTAATTGTTGGCTGCCGCTCATTTACATTTGATTATTATATTTGCAGTTTTTAATTGCATTTGAATATTTCTGCTGCTAATACTGTCAAGATCATCATTAGCCGTCAGCAATCCTCAGTGCTTCTGCTAATAAAATGCAGATCTGGTACTGGGGCCTTGATTTTATTCAGATAATGTTGGCAATAGTAGTAGTCATAGTAATAATAACAATAGTAATAAGAACTACTGTTCTGAGTGTCCGGTGTTTGGGGGAGCTGTCCTAGGTGCTAGTTCATAAGAAATAGCACAGAATTTTAAGAATGGAATTGGGGCTTATTCCGAGCTCTGTTCCTTACTACTGTGTAATTGTAGGCAAGTTATTAAACCTCTCTGATCTTCAATTTATGTGTAAAAATGTAAACTTTGCAGAACAATTGGGCAGGTTAGAAACAATAGGTTAAAGAGTCTGATGTGTGACAGGGTCTTAATCAATCATGATTGCCATTACTTTCCTTTACCCACAAATCCTCTATGTCCCCATTGCCACTATCTTTGCTAAGGGCCTCGCCACCCTTCACCTAGACTGACACAATAACTTCCTAACAGGTATTGCTGTCTCCTTCCTCTCTCCTCCAGCTGACACACAGCAAGTCTTTCTAATAAACAAATCTGGATGCATATATTTTCCATGATCATAGAATTTTGATGGCTGTCTGCAGCCTCAGGATAAGTTGCAAGCCTCATAATTGGTGCACGAAGCCTTCATGAGCAGCCACCTTCATGAGCAGGGCCAGGCTCTAGTGAAGGATGCCATGATGTGCTACCCGGACCCCCTTATAGGACTGCAGGCTCGCCCCCCAGCTGCTGGAGGTACTGAGAGGAGACAGCCTTCAGCTATCAGCCATGTTTGGAGTTGTCTCTGCTAAAGAACCACCTTGACCAACGTGTCCCCCTTCCTTGGGCAGCCCACAGTGATTGGCTGATTGACATGGGTGCATAAAAGCCTTACCCCCTCACCCCAACTCAGGACAACTCTGAAGAGCCATCCAGCTTCAGACCACCCTGGGGTCCACTGAAGCCTCACTGAGACTGCACCAAGGCCAGCTACTGCCTCTAAACAACTCTCCCTCCTTCCCTTCTGTTGCCTTCCCCAAATGTTGGTCCCTAGGGCACCTCCTAATTAGGCACCCCCTAGTAGACTTCCTTCTTGCTAATTTTCACCTCAGAGTCTCCTTCCTGAGAAACCAACATGCAACACAGGCTACTTCTCCAGATTGGTATGCCACCTCTCCCATCTGACATGTGCCAGATGTCTTTCCTTCCCCAATAGGCCATTCACTTCTCAGGTCCCTGCCTTTACTTGTGTTTCTCTCCCTTTCCAGAAGGCCCTTTCAAAGTTAGTAGCCTAGTGTACTCCTATTCCCCCAGCAAGTTTTAGATCAAATGGTGCCTCCTCCAGGAAGCCTCCCTGATCACTGCAGGCAGAGTTAAAGGCTGGGTCCTTTGTGTCCTGAGGGGCCTGTCTGTGTCTCTATGAGCACTGATCTTACTGTATTGTCATCTCCTGTTTAGCTATCAGCTGTACGCTCCTTCTGGCCCCATCTCAATCATCTCAGCGCTCAGCTGGGGTCTGGTACGTGTCAGAAGCTTAGCAAATTTCTCTTTAATGTATGAAAATCTTGCCATAACCAATGCTGAGAACTTCATGGACATTCGGTAAGGGTGTCGCTAATTTGCAATGTTGGGAAAACTCACAGCATGAAGCATTTGGTAGCTTCCTCCCTTTTTCACTTAATATAATCTTGCAAAAAATCTCGTGAAGCTGTAAATTTTAGTGTGTATGGCTCCGTGTGTTGTGTGTGTGTCTGTGTGTGCATGCATGTGTGTATATGTTTGCATATGGTTTCCACATTGGAGGATAAGAATGATAAGAAGCAGGTCAGCATGACTTGAGCCCCCTCCAAGTGGATTCCCCTAGCTCCGCACACTTAGGCTCCTCAGTGTGCAAACTCTTGCCCCATCCCCACCCACCACACTCCCAGGTCTTGTTCAGACGGCATCTTCTCCAGTAACCCTTCCTGACCTCTGTGAGCAGGATTATAAGCTCCAAACTCTGTGTTCTGAGACCCTCCTAAATATACCCCTTATTGTTTTGCATTAAAATAGTCTGGTGCATCTGTGTCCCTGACTAGAGTGCATCCTCTTAAAGGAAGAGTTGGGCCTTAGATCTCTCATCCCAGTACGTGGTTTCTGCCTGGCATCCTAAAGGCTATTAGAAAGAATGAGGAAGGAAACAGGTTTTGAAAATTATAGTGAAGGTAACACTCACTGAGCATTTACTGTGTGTCTGGCAATATTATGAGAGCTTCATGAATGTTAACTCATTAAATTTTTATGTAACTGGGTGACATAGTACTGTTATTCTCTCTGCTTTATAAAGAGAGAATAAGGAAACTGAGGTCCAAAGATGTTGAGTAACTTAACGGAAATCCATAGTCAATAGGCGGTAGAACCAGGATCAAATTCTAGCAGTCGAATGCCAGAGCCTGGGCTCTAAATCACAAAGCTACCCTGCCTCTGCCTGCATTCTGTGAATATCCACCAAGTGACGTGAACTTTCTGAGCACCTAATGTGTGCCAAGCATAGCTCTAGGTGCTGAGAACATTTTGGAGAAGAAACAGACATAAGAATTCCTGTCCTCATGGAGCTTACACTCTAAATGAGGTAGCCAGTAAATAAAAAGGTAAACATAAATATCAATACATCATGTTGATTTTTGCTATAGAAAAAAATATAGGAGGCGTGTGGGTAATTTTTGAGGGTGGCAATTTTAGATGAGGTTGCCAGGAAAGGCTTTCTTGAGAAGGTGTTGTTGAGTAAAGACTGGAGGAGAAAGGGAGGTTGTCATGTAAAACTCTGGGACATGGCATTCTAGGAAGAAGGTGCAATAAGCTCAAAGGCAGGTGCCTGAAAAACAGGCTTTCACAAGCCTGGAAAGAAGTGAGGCAAGCAGATGAGGCTTGAGAGATAACGGGCACCGGACCACATGGAGCCTTGTAGACAACTGCCGGCAATTTAGCTTTACCTCCAAGTGAGATGGGGAACCTTGGGCTGGTTGAGAAGAGAGGAACATGACCTGGCTGAAGTTTTAATAGGATCCCCTACAGCTGCACTGGCAACCGACTAACAGGGGCAAAGGGACAATTGGGGTAACCAGGCATGAAGCTGTCACAATCACCAAGGGTAGAGGTGATGGTGACTTGAACCAGGGTGGACGCTGGGGAGGTGCTGAGAAGTGGCTGGATCCCGGGTGTGCTGAAGGAGGAGACAAGATTTCCTCATGGATTAGATGTGGGGTGGGAAAGGAAGAGGATAATCACAGATCACTGATGTTTGAGGGCTCACACAGGGGAGAATGGAGCAGTTCTGGGAGCAGCCAAGAGCTTAGCTTTATGCACAGAAAGCTTGCGACAGGGAGGCGGGGCACAGGCTGTCTGAGCCCTGAGAGGCTGTGGAGCCTAATGAAATGAACATTCACCAGCAACATTTATTGAGAACTGGGGGTATGTTAGGTACTGTTCAAGTTATGTTCATACTTCCAATCTCATAATTATCTGAAAACCTGTGAGGCACAAACTATTATCACCCCAATGCACTGTAAGGGCACATGAGCAGTAAGTGACACGTTGGGGCTTGAACCCAGGCACTGTCCCCCTGCACGCTTAACTCAGATGTGTCACTTCTCAATATCACTACAATTTTTTGTTTTATTCTGAACTTGATTCTCACAACACTGATAATGAATAGTGATGAAGTCCCTGACTATCCGCTAGGTGCTGTTTTCAGGGTTTCCTATGAATTGAGCCACATAACATTCCATGCGCCATCCACAGACACAGAGAGTGAAGGAACTGAGCCAAGTCACACAAAGGAGTGAGATTTGAACTCGGGAAATCTAACCACAGCTCACATTTTCCATGTTGTATTGTTTTTTGTTTTTTGTTTTGTTTTGTTTTTCTTTTTCGAGACAGAGTCTTGCTCTGTCTCTCAGGCTGGAGTGCAGTGGCACAATCTTGGCTCACTGAAACTTCCGCCTCTCAGGCTCAAACTATTCTCCTACTTCAGCCTCCTGAGTAGCTGGGACTACAGGTGCCTGCCACCATATCCAGCTAATTTTTGTATTTTTAGTAGAGACCGGGTTTCTCCATGTTGGCCAGGCTGGTCTCAAACTCCTGACCTCAGTTGGTCCACCCACCTTGGCCTCCCAAAGTGCTGGGATTACACAGGCGTGAGCCACCATGCCCAGCCTCTGCTGTATTGTTTAAGTGAAGTAGGAGTTACTGAAGGGATCAGGGCAGAAGAGTGGTGTGATATGATGGAAACGGGTCTCCTTAGCTGCTGCGAGCGGAGGATGCAGGAGCCCAAGGGTAGAAGCAAGAAGACCCATAGGGCTGATGATGGTGGCTGCTGAGATGGTTATGGCGGAGTGGGGAGGAGCTGCCATGTTCTGAACAGTGCTCTGTATCCACCCACTCACTCACTCTTTCACTCACTCACTCACTTAATCATTCACTCACTCATTCACTTACTCATTCACTCACCCACTTACTTGCTCATTCATTCACTTGTTCACTCATTTACTCATTCATTCATTCACTCAATCATTCACTCATTCATTCACTCACTCATTCACTTACTCGTTCACTCACCCACTTACTTGCTCACTCATTCACTTACTCGTTCACTCACCCACTTACTTGCTCACTCATTCACTTGCTCAATCATTTACTCATTCATTCACTCAATCATTCATTCACTCATTCACTTACTCATTCACTCACCCACTTACTTGCTCACTCATTTACTCATTCATTCATTCACTCACTTAATCATTCACTCATTCATTCACTCAATCATTCACTCACATAATCACTTGCTCACTCACTCATTCACTCACTCGTTCACCCTCTCATTCACTCACTCAGTTGCCACTTATTCATTCACTCGCTCACTCATTCACTCATTCACCCTCATGTTCACTTGTCCACTCATTCATTCATTCACTCATTCATTTATTTACTCATTCATGTATTCATTCACTCATTCACTTATTCATCCACTTTCACTTATTCATCCACTCACTCACTTATTCATCCACTCACCCACTTATTCATCCACTCACTCACTTATTCATCCACTCACTCATTCACTGGGTACCTGCTCTGTGCTAGTTGTCAAGGAGCTAGTGGAGTCAAGGCATCCCCAATATCCATCCTCACAGCCCCATCTCACCAGGAAAGGAGACAAGAAATACACCTGACACAGTTCATTTTTAAGAAGTTCAGGGTTCCATGGAGCATATATCCAAGAAGCCTAGTCCATCTTGTGCCCAGAGCTGAAGTCAGCTAATAAAAGGCTTCAGGAACACAGAGTCAGTCACTCAGGCTCAGACAGGAGGCAGGAGAAGACTTCCCAGGGGATAGGATGTCTGACTCAGGCTTTAAGGCTAGAAAAGCAGTGGAGGAGCATTTAGACAGGGCAGCTGGTGCTTAAACCTGGCTGAGGGTTCAGAGGGCAAGTAGTGTTCTGAGTTTACACTGATGGATATAGCTCATTTACTCACCCAGGGAGGCAGTGGGAAAGTGGAAAGCTAGGGCCAGGGAAGAATTATTTGAAGAACGCTTGCTGTGGGTGTGTTCTTTTAAGTATCAAACTCCTTCCAGATCCATACCCTGCAACCACGACTTCCTTAGATGACCTCCAGCCCTTCTCCTGGGAGCCCAAGCTTGAACACTCTGTTGATAGGTTTTAGTCCAAGATAAAATTTTCTGTGAAGTAAATTTCACACATCTATGAAAGATGGTCTCAGGCTTAAAAGACACTAAGCTTGTGAGATGAAACATCTGCAAGTCCCATGTGGTGATCAGAGGCCACTGATGACTGTGTGGTCCCGGGAAGGGCATGTCCTCTCTCTGGGTTCAGCATCTGCCTCTCTAACATGGATGGGAAGGTGTGATGAGATTAAACATCACCCCCACAGCTCAGGTCCCACAATTTCCTTCTTCTAATCTCAGAGTATTAGACAACCAAAGTCACCATTTACATTCAGTATAGTCAATACAGTGCTTTGGGGCATGTGACAGCTTCACACATGCTATGGGCTTTGTGTGTGTCACTCCATGCAACACCTTTATGAGGTATAAAATACTCAAGGGACATGCATGCACATGTTCACCACGGACAAGAATGTGCATAGCAGCTTTATTCATAGAATCCCCCAATTATACCAACCCCACTGTCCCTCAGCAGTAGAATGATTAAATAAATTAGATTATATTCATATAGCAGAATAGTAGGCAATAATGGAAAAGAATAAACTTATATACAATAGTATATCAATGACATTATGAATCTCAAAGACATTATGTTAAGTGAACGGAGCCAAACATAAAACAATAGTTATTATATGATCCCATTCACATTAAGTTAAAAAGATGTTACACAAATGGCTTGTGTTAGAGATTGGAATAGCAGTAGTAGCCTCTTGGTGGGGCACTGACTGGGAATGAGGCATCATAAGGGGCCCTCTGACAATGCTCCGTATCTTGATTTGTGTGGTTGTCACTGATGTGCATATGTATGTAAGAAATGTGTTGAGCTGTCTGGTTAAGATTAATTCATTTTGCTGTATGTATGTTACCTCAATAAAAAATAAATTTTAAAGAACCTATGAGATAAATATTAATCAGTAGGAGAAAATCAAATGGTTATGATGATCTAAAAATAATACAAGAGCTTTGCAACATGCAAGCAATTAATCTTTTTAGACATCAAATCTCTTTAAATTTTCTACATACAATGACAACTTAATACATAGGTAAGAGAATTGCCCTCCTGTCCCCCTACAACCCTGAACAAGCAGGCAAGATTCATTTGCTATATGTTTTCAGAGAAGCACGTTCATTTTCTTTAGAGCATTCATCTTAGTTTAAAGTAACACACTATTCATCTTAGTTTATAAACACACCATTCTGCTGTTCAATTGATTACTATCAGTCTGCCCTACTGGGCTGTGAGGTCTGGGGTGGTGTCTGATTTTAATCACTGTGAAATACCCAATATCTAGTTAAATGCCTCATGGGCATAAGATGCTCAATAAACATATATATATATATATTTTAGTGAAAGATATCAACTAGTAATAAGCTAAGAATCCTATATATGGAAAGTTTATTGAGGCTTGAGGATAACTCAAAAGAAAAACAAAGAACATCTACTTTATTTCATGAGTCTCCTCCTTTATTCTATTTTTTATAACCTTACAAAATGTACGGGTAAAACCTAAAATCCTGTGTCAAAGAACATAGCACCTGTGAGGCCAGAAAACAAGACCTGACTCTGGCCAAGTCCACTATATCCGTACAGTTTACAATCTGGTTACAGTTAAATTAAGCTGGAATTCAAGAAAAAACAAAACAATCTCCAAATGTCTGGAACTTTTATAACACACTTCTCAAAAATTAGTAGAAGTGGAAATTAAGACAGAAATTGGAAAATCATCTGAACTCACCTATAATGAATATATGACGTATTAAAACTTATGTGACTGATATAAAACAACGCTGGGAAGAAAATTATCACCTTAAGTGCATTGTTAGAAAAAAATGCTGAAAATCAGTGATGTATGAATGTAAGCATGTATATACATAAATTAGGAAAAGAATATTAAAAATGACAAGTTAGGACATAATTTTTTAAGGGGTGGGATCAATGAAATAGAAACAAATATACAATATAGAAGACCAATAAACCCAAAAGCAAATTCTTGAAAACCACCAATAAAATTGGTAAACCCGTAGTAACACTGATAAAGAAAATAGGAAAAAGACACAAATAACACTAGAAATGAAAAAGGGTACATTACAGAGCCTACAGACATTAAACATATAGTAAAGAGCTATAAATTTGCAAACATAGATAAATTTTAAAATTCTAGAAAAACATAGCTTACCAAAACTAACATAGGCAAAAATAGAATATCCGGGTAGTCCTATACCCATAAAAATGATTCAGCTGGGCGTGGTGGCTCACGCCTGTAATTCCAACACCTTGGGAGGCCAAGGCAGGTGGATCACGAGGTCAGGAGTTCAAGACCAGCCTGGCCAACATGGTGAAACCCTGTCTCTACTAAAAATACAAAAATTAGCTGGGCACGGTGGCTATAATTTTTTGAGCAGTTCCTTGTTTGGGGCCTGTTGCCTGGCACTTTACACACATTATTTCATGTAATGCTCATAACAAACACTTTAGAGTAGATACCATTATCCATCCCCAGTAAAACTTTTTATTTTTAACTGTGGCAAAAACATATAATTGTTCAGTAGTGTTAACTCTATGTACATTGTGCCACAGATCTCCAGAGCTTTTCCTTCTTGCAAAACTGAAACTCTGGAGGCCAGGCGCGGTGGCTCATGCCTGTAATCCAAGCACTTTGGAGGCTGAGGCAGGTGGATTACCTGAGGTTAGGAGTTCGAGACCAGCCTCCCCAACATGGTAAAACCCCCAGAGTTGAAGGAAACTCCCTCTAGACAGAGGGAGCAACGTAAGCTGTACCCAGCAAGCAACAGGGCATGTGGATCAACCCAATGCTGCTGGAGGGCTTCCCAGAGGCTTCCTGAAGACAGCATTGGAAAGAGTTGAGGCCAAATTTTGTAAATCCTGACAACCTAGGATGCAAAGTCTGGAATTATTTTAGTGGATCTTTTGGGGCCACAAAGAAGAGCAAGGATAAGCCCTTAGGAAGAGTCAGTTGGCAGTGGTGGCAGAAAGATTAGAAGAGACAAATACAATGGAGACATGGTACACAGAGAGCGCGTTACAACAATCCTGGTGAGACAAGAGGAAAGAATCTCGCGTATACTCAGCCCTTACTAAATGGCAGGCAACACACCAGGCACTTTATGAATCACTGCATGTAACCCTCATGCTGATTCTATGGTATTACTGCCTCCAGTCTGCAGGTGGGGAAATCCAAGCATAGGCTAAAATGATTGCCTAAGATCACACAGGTTAGAAGTGGTACTACTGGGATTTGTGTCCAGGTGTGACTTCAAACAGTGCAGGCTCTTTCTCCTTATTCTTTTTCATTCTCCTAAAAGCAGGTAAGTGACCATGACAGCCTAGGGTAGAGGAGATGGCTAAGTGTAATAGAGTGGACAGGTTGGAAAACAGATTGACCAAATTGCAAGGGACAAGAGGAGGACACAGAAACAAAGACCTGCAGATGGTGCCACTCATCATCTGCCTTCCCAGTAATATACTCTGGGATGATGTACAGCAGCACTGGCAATCATTTCCAATGGATGCCACTGATGGTCCAGCTTCTTTCAATGGGAACAACTAATGGGACATTGTGCCATGAGCTTTAGCTTTATTTTCTTGTAAAACAGGAACACTGAAAATGATCTCACAATGTTCTTATAAGAACTGGAGGTTCTTTATTCAATGTGTCTAGCACTGGCCCTGACACATGGCGGACAGTCACTGAATAATGTTTTTATGACCAATAATGACAAATCTTTGGCAAGTATTTATATGTGGGGAAGGGGATAAAAAGTAGCGACTCTGAGTATAGAAAAGGTATCCAATCACAGAAACTATTCTTTTTAAATTTTCTTCCTAGGAGCGCCTCAACTGAGACATCTGATGGGGGGTTGTTGCTGCCTGAGCTGGATTTCTTCAAAGACTAGTTGGGGATCTTCAGGTTGGAAAAGTTCAAGGAATGTGAACTTAACATAATCCTTAAACATATCCAGTTACAACTATACCTTCTCAAGTTGCTTTCATGGACATTGTTCTACCTCTGCATTACCTGCTGAGAAGCGGCAAGAACAGAACTGTCATCTTCAAGATGAAGAAATTGGTGCCCAGATGCAGTTTGACATGTTATCAAATGTTACGAAACAAATTAAGAAAAAATAAACTAAAATAAAATAAAATACCTAGAAATACAGCTGACCAGGGGGGTAAAAGATCTGTATAACATGAATTACAAAACACTGCTGAAAGAAATCAAAGATGACATGAACAAATGGACAAACATTCCATGCTCGTGGATAGGAAGAATCAATATTGTTAAAATGACCATACTGCTCAAAAGTTTACAGATTCAAAGCTATTCCTATCAAACTACCAAAGACATTCCTCATGGAATTAAAAAAAATTCTAAAATTCATATGGAACCAAAAGAGAGCCTGAAGGCTGGGTGCAGTGGCTCACGCCTGTAATACCAGCACATCGGGAGGCCGAGGTGGGAAGATCACGAGGTCAGGAGATCGAGACCATCCTGGCTAACATGGTGAAACCCTGTCTCTACTAAAAATACAAAAAATTAGCCAGGCGTGGTGGCGGGTGCCTGTAGTCCCAGTTACTTGGGAGGCTGAGACAGGAGAATGGCGTGAACCCGGGAGGTGAAGCTTGCAGTGAGCCAAGATCATGTCACTGCATTCCAGCCTGAGCGACAGAGTGAGACTCTTCAAACTATACTAAAGGGCTACAGTAACCAAAACAGCATGGTACTGGTACAAAAATACTAGATCAATGGAACAGAATAGAGAACCCAGAAATAAAACTGCACAGCAACAACCATCTGATCTTCAACAAAGTCAACAAAAACAAGCAATAAGGAAAGGATTCCCTATTCAGCAAATGGTGCTGGGATAACTAGCCATATGCAGAAGATTGAAACTGGACCCTTTTCAGAAAGACTAAAACTGGACTCTTTCCTTACACCATATACAAAAACCAACACAAGATGGATTAAAGACTTAAATATAAAGCTTAAAACTGTAAAAGCCTTTGAAGAAAACCTAGGAAGCAGCATTCTAGACATAGGCCCTAGTAAAGGTTTCATGGTGAAAATGCCAAAAGCAATTGCAACAAAACCAAAATTGACAAATGGAACCTAATTAAACTAAAGAGCTTCTGCACCACAAAAGAAGCTATCAACAGAGTAAAAAGACAACCTACATAATGAGAGAAAATATTTGCAAACTATGCATCTGACAAAGGTCTAATATCCAGGATCTGTAAGGAAGTTAAATTAGCAAACAGAAAACAAACAATCCCATTAAAAAGTGGGCAAGGAAATGAACAGACACTTTTCAAAAGAAGTCATACACACGGCCAACAAGCATATGAAAAAATGTTCAACATCACTAATCACTAAATAAATGCAAAATAAAACCACAGTGAGATGCCATCTCACACCAGTCAGAATGGCTATTATTAAAAAGTCAAAAAATAACAGTTTTATTATTATTCCCCTCAAGCTGGAGAGGTTGAGGGGAAAAGGGAATGCTTATACACTGCTGGTAGAAAAGTAAATTAGTTTAGTCACTGTGGAAAGCAGTTTGGCAATTTCTTAAAGAACTTAAAACAGAATTACCATTCAATCCAGTAATTCTACCTTTGGGTATATACTCAAAGGAATATAAATTGTTTTATTATAAAGGCACATGTATGTTCACTGAAGCACTATTCACAATAGCAAAGACATGGAATCACACTAAATGTCCATCAACAGCAGACTGGATAAAGAAAATGTGGCACATATACACCATGGAAAAGTATGCAGCCATAAAACTGAAAGAGATCATGTCCTTTGCAGGGACATGGATGGAGCTGGAGGTCATTACCCTAAGCAAACTAACCCAGGAACAGAAAACCAAACACTGTATGTTCTCAGTGATAAGTGGGAGCTAAACACTGAGTGTACATGAACACAAAGAAGCGAACAATCGAAACCAGTGCCCCCTGGAGGGTGGGAGGAGAGTGAGGATCAAAAACTATCTATTGGGTACTATGCTTATTACATAGGTGATGAAATAATCTGTACACCAAACCCCTGTGACATGCAATTTACCTATATAACAAACTGGCATGTATACCTCTGAGACTAAAAGTAAACAAAACAAAACAAACAAACAAAAACAATAAATTAAGAGAGAGCCAGACTGAGAATCTGGGTTTTTAAGACCGTGGAAAATAGGGCTTTTAACCTACCTCTGTATATCTGGATCAAGCAAGAGTGAAATTATGCAGAGAAAATTATTTTAATAAATGTTAAACCTATGTGTCACTACTATTATGCTTTGGGTTTTTGCCAACCCTTGCATATGCTTATATAATTAAGAAAGCAAAGAAGGAAGGAGAGAAGAAAAGTATAAAGGAAGGAAGGGAGGGAGGGAGGGAGGGAGGGAGGGAGGGAGGGAGGGAGGGAGGGAGGAAGGAAGGAAGGAAGGAAGGAAGGAAGGAAGGAAGGAAGGAAGGAAGGAAGGAAAGACAGGCAGACATCAGATCCCTTGTCATAATCCATTCACTAATCTATGTATTTAACAAGATTTTTGACACTCAACTTTGAGCCTTCTTAGTTGTGCGACCTTAATAAAATTAACTTCTCTGAATCCTGTTCTATATATCTCTTATATTTGAGTAATAGCAATCAATGGCCAGAATTCTACAGAAGAACTATTTGAAGAGATGAGTAAAAAAATACCATGAACCCCAAGGAGAATAAATACAAAGAAATCATATTTAGGCACATGGAAGTCAAACATGTCAAATCCAAAGATAAAGAGAAAAATATGAGATACAGAGAGAGAGAGAGAGAAGAGAAAAGGGGGGAAAGAGGAAAAAAAGGGGAGAGAGAAAGACGGGAAAGAATGACAGGTACAGTTAATTTAACCCTTGTATGATTGGCCAGGTGAGTTAATCTTGCGGAGGATGGAGAATCCCAGGCCGAGGGAACAGCAGAGATAAGGTGGAGAGAGTGCATGATGCATTTGGAACCGATCAAGTAGTTCATATTACTGGGGCCCAGATGTAAAGCTGGGGGATGAAGTTGGAGACCAGGGACCAGATTTTGACCTGTAGTCACTCATTCCAGAAAAAAAATTCTAACTGTTATTTAGTATAGCCATACAAATAATTAAAGCTGCCAGCGAACACCCATCTTGTAAACTTGCCTCTGAGTCTCTTTCCACAACCCCTCTCATGCCTCTGGACTTCCTGAGAACGCAGCCACCTTTGGCTCAGCCCCGCCCAGCATCAGTTGGTGCATGCTCAGTGCCAGTATCTGGGGTGCCCTGGAAGTAAGCCTCACTCTCCAGACCTAGCATCTCCCACACGCTTAGGGAGAGCCAGAGCCCAGTACCTCACTGTAGCCACACTGCCACCACGGGGCTGAATCCTGGTCCCTGCAACTGTCCCCTCACCTTCAGGCTACAAGCAGGGGTCTGCAGGTAGAGAACAAATCACCTGGACAGACATGGTGCTGGCCTCCTGCCTGCCTCCAATTCTAATGACTGCGTGGCTTCCCCTAGAGGTCCCCCACTGGGATAACCTCACTCTCACCCATGCATTATTTGCCCAGCAGCCAGAGAAATCTTTACAAAATATCTCTCGGTGCTAGTTCAAACCCTCCAGTGGCCTCCCAGAATGAAACCCAAACACCCACCCCTGTTCACCTCTCTCTGTCTCCTGTCCCACTCTTCTCCTCTCGAACGCCAGGCTCCAGTAACACCAACCTTCACTACGCTCTCACCTCAGGGCTTCTCATGCACTGCTCCTGCAGCATGGAATGCATCTCCACACCAAAAGGGCTTTTCTGATTAATCCCTACTCCTTCATCCTTCAAAATGTAAGATAAATGTCATGTCTTCTGGACACCTCCCAAATCTCTCCAAAAGCATTAAGCAATTCCTCTTGTACTTTCCATAGTACTTCTTTTAATTGCTGTTACATAACTCAATGTATTACTTTTAAATTGTTTTCTCATCCATATTCCCACTGGGCTTTAAACTCCTTGAGTGCAGAAACACTGGCATATGCTTATCTATGCTTTGTGGTGCTGACACGCAGTAGACTCTGAGAACACAATTGTTGAATGAGTGAATGAATGACTGAATGAAAAATTTATCATGTCCCATCTACCATACTTGATTCTAAATGCTGACTTTTATATTTTTCACAACTAAATTTTAAATTGCCGGCCAGGCGCGGTGGCTCAAGCCTGTAATCCCAGCACTTTGGGAGGCCGAGACGGGCGGATCACAAGGTCAGGAGATCGAGACCATCCTGGCTAACACGGTGAAACCCCGTCTCTACTAAAAAATACAAAAAACTAGAAGGGCGAGGTGGCGGGCGCCTGTAGTCCCAGTACTCGGGAGGCTGAGGCAGGAGAATGGCGTGAACCTGGGAGGCGGAGCTTGCAGTGAGCTGAGATCCGGCCACTGCACTCCAACCTGGGCAACAGAGTGAGACTCCGTCTCAAAAAGAAAAACAAAAAAAACAAAAAGCAAATTTTAAATTGCCAATTTTGAACCCAGAATTTAAGCCAGAACAGATACAAATGGATTTTTTCCATCCACAGTTTAAACCATCCCTTTAAGAGGATGCCACTTACACCTTCTGTAGCAGGTTGAACGCTGACTCCCTGGAGGTCATGTTCATGTGGAATCTGAGAATGTGAATTTATTTGAAAAATTTAAAAAGAGTCTTTGCACTCTCTTTTTTTTGCAGATGGAATTAAGGATCTTGAGAGGAGACCTGATTCTAAGATGTGTCCTTAAAAGGGACAAAAAAAAAAAAAAAAGGAGAAGAAACAGAGAGGCCTTATGAAGAAGGAGGCAGAGATTAGAGTGATCCCATCACAGGCGAAGGAATTCCTAGAACCACCCATTAGAAGCTGAAGAAGGCAAGGAAGGAGCCTCTCCCACAGCTTTCAGAGAAAGCACAGCTCTGCTGACACCATGGTTTCAGACTTCTGGTCTCCAGAACCATGAGCGAATACATTTATGTTATTTGAAGACATCCAGTTTGTGGTCATCTGTTATGGCAGTCCTAGGAAACAAATACAACTTTTTATGCTTCCTATGTGTTCACTAAGGAATCACAATCATAGGATGTGAGCGTAAGAGCAATCATGGATATTTTTAAATCAGACTCTCTCATTTTCAAATAAGAAAACTACGGTCTAGAGTGGGGAAGAAAGGCCTCCAACTGTGATCCAGGCCAAGGTATTCTGATTGTTTCAATTTTATCCATCCAAATAAATATTGAAAAATATTAGTCATATGGGAAAAAGGAGAGTCCTAGGTCCTTTACCAGAAAACTCACTGTCAATCTCCAGCATCCTCACACATGACGCCTGGCAGTAGAGACATCCAACACAGACTCTGTGCCACGCAGAGAGACGGCCGTCATGGAGGGAGGCTGCTTTCTCATGGCGTGTTCTTGATGAAAAGGCACTGGCTATCTGCATCTCTGTGGGCACACACCACCTTGCAATGATCCATTCTCATCAAGCCTCACATTCATTTCCTGCACAGATTTCCATTTCTCTTTTTAAGAAGTCGTTTCCCTCATCCTAGATTTGTTGTCTTCATATTTCTGATCAAGACTCAGAGAAAACATCTGCCAGTTCTTTATTTCCCAACAATAAAATCCAGCTGGGCCTGGAGACCTCATTGAAAAAGCTGGGTTTCTTTCTCATTAATCTCCCGAGTATGAAAACTCTTCACAATAATAAATGAGATGGAAGCAGGACAGTAATAATGAACATCTGTAGTGTTTTCCTTGTTCACTGAGCATTTTCACATCCAAGCCCTCATCTGATGCACCCAACAGTCCCCTGCAGGCAGCTGTCAATCACAATGTCCCACCCAGGAAGAGAAGTAGGAATCTGGCGTGAGCTGAGCTGGCCAATCAGATGGTGACTCCCTCCCAACACAGGGAGTGGCTCAGGGATAGGTGCATGACCAAGCCTAGCCAATCTTTTCAGGACTTTCAGGGGTTGTAGACTTTAGCACCTTAATTCCAGCTGGATTTCAGCCTCCTACCTGGCAAACTCCTGGAAGTTCCAGATTATGTTTTCTCTCTGTGTGCCCCACTTCTCCTCCTACAAACCAAGTTCATCAGAGAGCTTCCTGTGCCGCAAAATCAGTGACAAATGGTGAAAAGAACAGTGGATGTTGGTACATTTGCTTTGGCAAACTGTTTGACAGCATGTGTTCAAACTACACATAAGCACAGCCTACCACCCAGTAATTCTACATTTGGGTGTAAATCCAACAGAAGGGTGTACATGTTTGCACCAAAAAGCATACTAGAATGTCCCTAGCAGCAGTAATTTTAATAGCTCCCAACTGGAAATAACTCAAAAGCCCATCAACAGTAGAATGAATCAATAAATTGTGGTGTATTCATGCTACACCATACCATATAGCAATACATGGGAGCAATCTACAGCTGCCTGTGACAGTCCGGATGAATTTCACAGACACACTGTTGAACAAAGTAAGCCAGACACAAAGACCCTTGTCACTTTGTGCTGTGTGCCAGGCATGGTGCTGTGTGTACTTTGCATACGTCTCAGACCTACTGTATGATTGCATATATATAAAGTACAAAGGCAGGCAAAGCTAATTGATGTGGTTGGAAGTCACAATAGTAGCAATTTTTTGGCAATACAGCCTGGAAGTGGTTTCTTAGGGTGCCAATATGTTCTGATTCTTGTTCCCATTTGTGCATGAGTGTGTTCAATGTCTGAAAATTCTTTAAGCTGTACACTTATCATAAGTGCACTTTTCTGTATGTATTTAAGTTTTTTAAGTAAGTTTTTTTGCTTTTTTTTTTTTTAAAGAACAAAGGCTATTCACTGGGGAAAAGGAGAGTCTTGGAGGGGAGGCATGACTGTAGGTCTTTACATATCTGAGTGAGTGCCAGGTGGAAGGTGTGAAGTTCAGAAAAGGAAAGGTGGAACACGGTGAGAGTGACTGGGAGACACATGGAGCTCAGTGTAGGGTGAGCTTTTTGAGAATTAGGACTTTTCCCTGTGCAAAAGCTATGCTACCTTGAGAGGCAGCTCTGCCACCAATGCACCATAACTGACATGCCAGTAAGAGTCCAGATGCTCCAGACACTGCCCCTGCAGGCACCCACCCCTCCTGGCTGCTCTTGCTGTGTCAGAGCTTGTTGTCCTGAAGTCTAATCCCCTCCCATCCCCTCCTGCTGGTCCCCCATGTGGAAAGCTCAGTTTTCCCTGCTTACTTTAAAGACCTTGTATGCGACAGGCAGGAAGCTACCGCCCCCTAGAAAGACCATCTCCTCTCCTATGTGTCTACAGGCTTCTCTGTCCTCACTTCGGCATCCCCACTTTCAGGAGGGGAAAGCTGTGCAGGAGACCTTGTTAAGCGTTATTAGCCTTGTTAGGCATCTGAAGTGCTGCTGGGTTCAAAGGTTCAAATTGAAGACTATTTTTAGCAAAATGAGGCTGGAACAGACTGCTTTGAGCAGACTCCATTCCACAATGACAAGTACTTTAACAAGTCGTTGTGTAACTTGGATTTATTAGAGTAGGATGCCAATTTTTTAAGGATAGGCACATTTCGGATATATTTGGCTAAGGTATAACCTTCTATTTATCTGAAATTCTCAGATAAAGTTGCTAATTCGATAGGCTATCTTGGATAATCCATGTACCTTGTACTATTCTAAGTGCTTGCCATATATTAACACATTTCATCGTCAACAAAGCAGTAGGAGTGGCACGCCATTGTCATTCTCTTTCCAACATAAGGAAATGGAAGACAGTGCGGCTGGGTAACTTATCCCTGGTCCCACAGCCAGTAAATGATGGAGCTGAGATTCAAAATCATGTATTCCTGAAAACATGCTCTTGAGACTCCTGAGAACATGCTTTTGACCACCACACTCTGCTGCCCAGGGCCTGCTGCGTACACACATGTAGAGTGTACACAGCATTTTGCACAATCACCATGTGCAACAGGCAGCACAATACCCATTTTATAGACCAGAAAACTTAAGTTTATAGACATTAAGCTTCTTCCCCAAGGTGACCCATTAGTAAAGGATGAATCAAAGTCTATCTTATCTCCAAATCCACACATTTCCCACTCTATAGCAAGACTGCTTGAGAAACGAAATGTTCTGGTTTACTTAACATCATAATGAACTCAACTGTTATATGTAAAAATTCCTGGCACTGTGCTTGGTTTATGGGAAGTTCTCAGGAAAGGCCCCTCCTTTCCTTCTAATTATGTGTTGTTAACATTCATTCTTTTGATTCAATCTGTGGCTTGAAAGTATTTCTAAATTATTTCAAACTTGTTGGGCATAAAGATTTCTTAGAAAAATGTATCCCAGCTGGGAGACCCAACTCAGCCATTTATGCTTTGAGTGCCAGTGGACAAGAAATGCAGTTTTTCTGTTCCAATTTCTTCCCATTCAAAAATGATAGAAATATACTCTCTGGCTAAGTCATTGGACTGCTGTGGCCCCAACACCAAAGCACAGGTAAAAGTGCTTGGAAAAAATAAACAACTAAGTCTGTAAGAGTGAAAAGATCCCATATCCGTCCTTTCCACTTACAATACAGAAACAAAAAGGAAGGAGTTCATAAGCCTATACAGTTATTTTATGAGCTTTGATTGGTACAGATTTAATTAATATCTTTTATTGGGCCCCTTCTATGTGCCAGGCACTGAGTTAGGAAATAGAGCAGTGACCAAGAGAGACAAGTCTCCATCCTCATGAAGGTTACTTAACCTTGTCTAGGCCAGTATCTGTAAAATATGTGGGGTTAAGAAACAGCTTCCATTTTACCAAACTTTTCCTACGTGCCAGGTAAAGTGCAATGGGCACTTAGTATATAATAGCTCATTTCAGACATAGTTATTATTTATTATACCTATTTACAGATGAGAAAAAACAAGAACAGTAAGAGTATCTAACTTGTACATAAGCTAGTTAGTAGCAGAGTTGATTCAAAAGAGTGGCCACTTGTACTACCCAATGCTTCCAGTAATCTAACCTCATTTCCTACTGAAGTACGATTTACGTTTGTAAATGAACCAGGTCAAGAACCTGGATGATAGATAGTCCAGAACAGAACAAACCTCATCAGATCACATGAGGTCAGCTAAATCAGGTCAGACTTAGCTGGAGTCAGGGCAGATCCAGGTCAGGGCAAGAGGGAGTCCCAGGGAGGTCCAGAGAGCAAGATACAGGTTAGATCAGGTCCAGAGAAGGGGGCACTTGTGCACACTCTGGCCATCTCATTTCCAGATATTGCTCCACCTTCTTGATAAAGACCCTTTTTCTTGGAGATCTCACTGCTTGGCTGCACCATCTGTTATCACATCTTGTTTTTGCCACTTACCAACCTCCATGTTATGTCCACAGACCTCACCTCCTGATCTCAGCTTTCCTCTCTATTCCAAGTCCCTCCTCCAGCATGGGTGACCCCAGCCTCCATGTGAATGGCTTGTCCACCTCTGTGGCCTCTGGCTTACTAGATGTCCCCATCCCCAGTGATAACTTCTCTCCTTCACTCCAACTATCCACTACCGTGGCTATACTTTGGAATTCTTCATCTACTTCATCTCCTGCTGGTATTCCCACTGGCCTGTCCCAAACAGAAGGAGGTATAAACAGAGCCTATTGGTGTCCAGCACAGGGCAGGAAGGAGGCAGGTGGAGAGTGGACCTAAAGGGGCAAAGGAGAGCTGTCCAGCACACAGGCCATCCCTGCCATGCAAAACACTCAGCAAATGGCTTCATCTCCAGCTTCACATGGAAATGTCCTCACTCACTGCTTCCCAATTTACCGACCATTGACACCACCCCTGACCATCCTGAAGGGTCTCCCTTCCAGGCCCAGGGAACAGGTGCAGTACATCCAATATCCCATCTGGGATTCTAGACCTGGAGTCCTTAGGTATTTAGACAGAATTTAAGGAGTCCCTTAACTTGGAATTTAGTGAATATAAAGATGTATTTTTTCACATCTGACTGAAATTATCATGTCCTTCAATTGAGAAAGAAACAAATCACAGTTGCATTAGCAGTGTCTATGATTCTGTAGAGTTCAAAGTGCAGATATTTTCATATCACATGATAGTTATTGCACATATTTCTAAATATGTCATCACTACTTTGCCATGCTCTTAGATCTTATTTAACATATTAATCAAAGTCCATATATTATTAACTCACAAATTTATTTTTAAATATTTCAATAATTTTATCTAATAGACTGTCATCAATTTTCTTTGTAATTCTGTGCATTCTATTATATAGAATTAAAAGCATTATTCTGAGAGAGGACCCCATAGCCTTCCCTAGACTATCAAAAAGGTCCAGGACACACCTGTTTAGAAATGTCTGGGCTGGGCTGTCAGCTCAGTGAAGGAAGGGACGTGCCTCTATTCTTCACCACTCCACCCCAAGCAACCATCACAAGCCCTGGCACATGACAGGCACTTGGCTAGTATGTTCTGAAGGAAGGAATTTTTACCATTCATTATGGGATCCTTTCTTCTGTGTATCTTTGTTCTTTCTCTATTGGCTCTTTCATCTCAGCACAAGGCTCTGTTAATCCTTCCTCCCCACCTCAAAAAATACCCACTGTGGTCCTTTGATCCTCATGGGCTATTTGTCTCTTTCTTTTCAACTCTTCACCATCAGGTTTCTTAGAAGATTTGTCACCCTTGTATCCTCTGCTTCCTCCCTCACCATCGGTCCTCAGCCCTTGGTCATCTGTTTTTTCTTTTCCAACCCCAACTATTCCATCTATTTCACTGAGAACTCCCTTCCCTCCCCTTTCCTTTCCCCTTCCCCTTTTCCTTCCCCTTTCTTTTCTCTTTTCTTTTCTTTTTGATTTTTTGATAGAGGCTTACTCTATCACCCAGGCTGGAGTGCAGTGGTACAATCCCAGCTCACTGCAACCTCTGCCTCCCAGGTACAAGCGATTCTTGCACCTCAGCCTCCCAAGTAGTGAGATTACAGGTGTGCGCCACCACGCCCAGCTAATTTTTGTATTTTTAGTAGAGATGGGGTTTCGCTATGTCGGCCAGGCTGGTCTCAAACTCCCACCCTCAAGCGATCTTCCTGCCTCGGCCTCCCAAAGTGATGAGATTACAGGCATATGCCATCGTGCCTGGCTAAGAACTACTCTTTCTAAGGTCAAGTCCATCCATTCATTTGGCCAAATGATATTTATTGACTGCTTGCTGCCTGGAGGCAAGGCAGCCAGAGCAGGGAAGAAGACATGTATGGGCTCTTCCCTCTTGGAGCTCCAGGAAGCAGACATCAAACAAGTAACAGCAAGTGTGATGAAAGATGTCAAAGGAGGGTATAAAATCCTTGTGAGAGTGACAGTGGAGTTCCTCACACGCAGTGGGGTCCTCACTCTGGCAGGTGACGTGAGCCACTGCACACAACCCCATGGGGAGCTCTGGGGCACCTGAGCTGTACCTACATCTGCAGGTTATCACTTGCTTCCTTGTCACTGTCTGCAGTCTCCATATCCTTTTCCACAGACTCTCAATTGTCTGTTGGCAACTTCACACCCATCTCTGGAACATCCAATTCATTCCATAAATAGTGAAGGTCCTGAAGGTTCCATTCAGAACACTTTCCTCATCTTATGCTCTCTTATCCCCATTTTGTTCTAGGGAAATTTTCTGTGGATACATCTCCCCTCTGTAATGGTCGCAGCTAAGGTTTCCCGAGTGCTCTATGCCAGCATCTGCACTGAGCATTTTCCACATGTACATGCACACAGGTACTGCTTCAACACCACATCTCCAGCCCGAAGCGTGGTAATATCAGCACTCAAAATGGGCTTTTGGGGCTGTCCCAGACCTTTCCAGGGTGTCCAGAAGTTCAAAATGATTTTCATAATAAAAATACTTTATTTGCCCAAAGCTTCATACTCTTCGTGAGTGTATAGTGGAGTTCTCCAGAGGCTACATGACATAGGACAATGTCCTGTAAAAGTGGAATGTGGCTGGGCATGGTGGCTCACATCTGTAATGCCAGCACTTTGGGAGGCCAAGGCAGGTGGATCACCTGAGGTCAGGAGTTCGAGACCAGCCTGACCAATATGGTGAAACCTCATCTCTACTAAAAATACAAAAATTAACCGACCATGGTGGCAGGCGCCTGTAGTCCCAGCTACTCTGGAGGCTGAGACAAGAGAATTGCTTGAACCCGGGAGGCGGAGGTTGCAGTGAGCCAAGATCATGCCACTGCACTCCAGCCTGGGCGACAGAGCAAGACTCCACTGGAAAAAAACAAAAAACAAAAAACGGAGAATGCATGCTTGAGTGTTCTTCTGTTTGCTAGAGTTTTCTAAAGTAGTAGGTTTTGGGAGGCTGAGGCAGGAGAATCACTTGAGCCTGGGAGGTGGAGGTTGCAGTGAACCAAGATCGCGCCATTGCACTCCAGCCTGGGCGACAAAAATGAGACTCTGTTTTAAAATATAATAAAATAAGATGAAGTAGTAGATTTGGGGCATAAACGTGCATATTCAAAAATGACCTCCAATTGTTCTCAGAACTTCTACTGTGTCCTTATTAGCCATCTTCAGTGTAACTACTTGATCTCTGTAACCTCATTGTCATCCCCCAAAATTGTTCATTTGAAATTCTAAAATTTTCCTTATACTCACTTAGAAACACAAAAATGAAATGCATTTTGCCATTTCATTTTGTCAATGTTTAGGAAATAATTTCAAGATAACTTCCAGAAAATAATATATCATATATATAATTTTAAATTTGCCTAAAACCATTATTCTATAATTTAATAAATTTTACTTTAAAATAAATAAACATTTATTTACAGTGTATTTTTCTTATTTTGAAGGACAGTTCATTAGCTTTAGAAAATCTAAAATACATGCTTCCTTAGCCCAAAGCTGTATCATACATGTCTAACCGTGCTGGAAAAGGTGAAACTGACATATCAGGGAGTGCTGACTTTGGAGTAGAGGAAGCTATGCCAAAGAAACCAGGTCAGAAAACGAAGAAAACTACTTTCTTTCCTCCAGCATTATAGATACTAATCATTTTTCTCATTGAATTTTTATATAGATTTAAGAGGTACCAATGCAGTTTTGTGACATGGATACATTACGTAGTGGTGAGGTCTGGGCTTCTAGTGTAGCTATAACCCAAACAGCTCATTTTAGAATAATACTGTGGTACTAGTTAAGTTGTGGCATCATTTTGAGGCCAATTTTTTCAGAGTTTAAAAGAAAAAAAAAACTAAATAGAGGCATACTTCATTTTATTGTTCTTTGCAGATATCGCATTTTTTTTTTTACAAATTGGAACGTATTTGACAACCCTGTGTCAAGCAAGTCTATCAGCATCATTTTTCCAAAGACATATGCTGACTTTGTTAGTATATTTTAGCAAAAAAGTATTGTTAATTAAGGTATATACATTGTTATTTTAGACACAACACTGTTGCACATTTAATATACTACAATATAGTGTAAACATAACTTTTTTTTTTCTTTTGAGACAGAGTTTCGCTCTTGTCACCCAGGCTGGAGTGCAATGGTTGGATCTCGGCTCACGGCACCCTCCGCCTCCCGGGTTCAAGCAATTCTCCCGCCTCAGCCTCCCGAGTAGCTGGGATTACAGGCACCCACCACCACGCCCACCTAATTTTTGTATTTTTAGTAGAGATGGGGTTTCACCATATTGGCCAGGCTGGTCTCAAACTCCTGACCTCAGGTGATCCACCCTTTTCGGCCTCCCAAAGTGCTGGGATTACAGGTGTGAGCCACTGTGCCCGGCCTAAACATAACTTTTATATGCCCTGGGAAACCAAAGAACTATTGTGACTCTCCTTATTGTGATATTCACTTTATTGCAGTGGTCTGGAACTGAACTGCACTATCTCCAAGGCATGTCTCTATGTTAAATACAGAAAAAACAAGATCCATAAAAGACAAAAAAAAAAAAATTATTACAGCTTTTCAAACCATAAACGAAGAAGCCACTGAAGCATAGGATAAGCTATCCATTGCACTGGCTGAAGAAGCTCAAAGGGTGGCTCAGAGGCTGATGAAGCCTTATATGGGTGCCCCTGTTGGGTCAAAAGTCAGCAGAAGAAATTGCAGCATGGCCAGTTTCCAGTGATATTGACATATAGCAACCCTTCCAATTAAAGATTTAATTGCAAACATGAAGACTGACTCAATCGCTCATTGTAGAGAATTTCACTCTTGTCTTACAAATGGACAAGTCTACAGATTTGACTGGACTTGCAGTTTTGCTTGCAGTTGTCTGGTATCAGCAACAACTAGTCGCCAAAGACCTTTTACGTGAATACCTTGCACAAACACAGCGGTGCTGAAATATTCAAGGTGCTGAATAACTTTTTACTCTCAAGGTTATCATTTATTCTTGTATATTCATGAATATTCCAAGAATAAGTGATAAAACAAATATTCTCCCAGATACTGGATCTCATTTATTCCAAGAATAAATGATAAAACAAATGTTCTCCCAGATACTGTGAACTCAGTGATGGGCAAAACTGCTGGTTCCTTTGCACAAATTCAAGCAGTGGTACCAAACTACTTTCCAGGTAGTCATTGGATTTCTCACTACCTCAAATTCATAAATAAAAGCCAATTTCACTTAAGAATGGCATAGATGAATCAGGATAAAAAATTACTGAATTTTCATCCTTGAGTATGCTTTTTAATATTCTGTCTGACAATACAGAAAGTACATATAAAGTACTTCTCTCCAGGGGAGAAGAAAGCACTTTTGCAATTGAGTTGTGAGCTGAACTGACACTTTTTGCATGGTACATTATTTTTACTTCACAGAATGTGTGACCTGCAAACCTGAATATGACTGAAGGAAGCCTGTCATTTCAAGAAAAACATCTGAATGTATTTGTTGCCAATAAAATTTGAGTTTTCAAGTGAAAATTCATCTTTTAGAAAATGTGTGGCTGTCATATGAATTAGACAGTTTTTCAGTTATTTAAAGACTTTCCTAATGAGTTCGGTGGTGGTATTAATAAATTAAATTTTAAAATTTTTATAATGGAATATGCCAATATGTGGAAAGTCTAAATAAGTCAGTGACTATTTTCCAAATTAACAATATATTGTATTACAAAAATCATGCGTGGGTAAAAGAACCACTTAAATTTCAAGACAGAATAAGGGATTTTAACGTGAGAGAGAATGAAAATCTCATTGACACGATTTCGGATTCTGCATCTCAAATAATCTTTAAGAAAATACTGCTTGTTGGGTTTTGGCGTGGTATCAAAGAATATTCAAAATGACCTGGAAAAAGAAACTATTAAAATATTTCTCACTTCTTCAACTACATATCTGTCAGAAGTTGAGTTTTCTTCATACATTTCAACCATGACATTGCAATTGAATACATGATGAAGCAGACATAGGACTACTGGTTTCCATAAAAACAGATATTAAAAAGATTTGCAAGGATGCAAACCATGGCATTTCCTCACTGTATTTTCATTTTGAAAAAACTAAGTATTTTTAGTTAAAATGTTATTTATGTTAACATTGTGTTACAGTAGTCCAACCTTATCCATGGGGGATATGTTCCAAGACCCCCACTGAATGCCTAAACTGCGGATATTACCAAACCCCATATATACCAGGTTTCTTTCTATACATACATACCTCTGGTAAAGTGTACATTATAAATTAGAGATTAACAATTTCTCTTTGGCATATATATTTGGCTTCTTTTTGGCATATCCAAATTGCCAACTTCACTTCTCTTGTGCTTTGGGGACGTTATTAGGTAAAGTAAGGGCTACTTGAAAACAAGGATTGAAAAACTGTGACACTTGATCTGCTAACCAAGACTGCTCCTAAGTGACTAACGAGCAGATAGCGCAGATGGCATAGATACGGTGGGCAAAGGGATAGTTCATGTCCCAGGTGGGATGGATGGGGAAGGCATGAGATTTCATCATGTTTTTCAGAACGGTGTGCAATTTAAAACCTATGAATCGTTTATTTCTGAAATTTTTCATTTAATATTTTTGGGCCATGGTTGACTGTGGGTAACTGACACCATGGAAAATGAAACCATGCAAAAATGAGGGACTACTATACTTGCCTCCTGGATGTCCATGTGTAAGGATTTTACAATGATTGCATATTAAAACAAATGCAATGTGGAGGAAATAAAAATTATTAAAACTTTAAGAAAATAATAGCATCTGCAAAAAATAACAACTTTTGTAGCTCTAGTCAGCACATTAGCTTCAGAACATAAAAGCATGTCATTTAAGATTTGGTTTGCTTACATGTGATATTCCTTCCTCACATTTAGAACCTGAGTACATTCCCTCACAACTGAAAATGTCCTCATTTAATCGATTTTAAAAGCAGAACATTTTGTAACAAAGTTCGAGTTATCACACACAGTGCTGAGCACTGGGTTTTATCAGATTCTTGAAAGGAGACAAACCTTGAGAACAGAAGTCTGAAGAAACAGACAATATTTGAAAAACAAGGACCAAAAGCTTTTTGGATAAATTCTCATGCTTCCCACTGTCAAGCGCGGCTCCTAAGCACTCATTTTGAGAGTTATTAAGCAAAAGACCAAACTATTACCCTTTTCCATGTGGAAATGGAAAATGTTCTGGCTTGGTGCTAAAATGCTCCTAAAACTCCGTTGGTTAGAGATGCTCTTGTTCCTTCCTTGAGCCCTTCCAACGAAGAGGATATGAGGCTTCTCCCGTCTAATGTCCACAGAATTTTATGCACAGGACAAAGCACAGAAAGTGCTGGCTAAAGGCTGCGAAAATGGCACCAAATCACCAACCCTCTAAGGTTCTGAACCTGTCAGCCACCGGGGGTGCCTACAGCCCTCCTTCCCAACCAGAAGATAAAGACTGGCTGACTGCAGGTAACTGGAACCATGTAAAGTGAAACTGCTGATAAGGGGAAGCTATTTTAAAATGCATTTATAAATCAATATTTTCTCAAAATTCCTCAGTTTTTATTTATTTTCTTTATTTTATTTTTATTATTTTTTTTTTCGAGATGTATCACTCTGTCACCCAGGCTAGAGTGCAATGGCATGATCTCAGCTCACTGCAACTTCCACCTCCTGGGTTCAAGCAATTCTCCTGCCTCAGCCTCCTGAGTAGCTGGGATTATAGGCATCCAGCTAATTTCTGTAATTTTAGTAGAGATGGGGTTTTGCCAAGTTGGCCAGGCTGGTCTTGAACTCCTGACCTCAAGTGATCCACCCATCTTGGCCTCCCAAAGTGCTGGGATTACAGGCATGAGCCACTGTGACTGGCCCAGTTTTTATTTATAAAACTGTAATTATCGGTAGATATATTCTACAAAAACAATCTCTTTGAGGTCCTCAATAATTTTTAACAGCGTAAGAGGTCCTCGGAACAAACATTTTGAAAACCACTGCTCTAAAATGCCTATTTCATGTCTGCATGAATGACCACGAACACTTCAAATAGGCATTCCTAAAATCTCACTTTAATAAAAATTAGCTAACAATTCCTGAATTTTTCCTATGCGCCAAGTATTGTAATAAAATGCTTTGTAAGCGTGATTGTATTTAATCCTAACAACTCTATAAGTATTATTAATCATATCAACTCTATAAGTTAATATGATTTATACTCAGAGTTGATATGATTAATACATCACTATTATTTGTCATTAATATTAATGATGAATTGATATAATTAATATCATATTAATTAACATTAGTGATATTCCCAACCTTTGTTTTGATTCCCTAGTAGCAGGCCTGAGATTCGTCGGACAGTAGCTATTAGTAAGCTCTCCTGGGAAAACCACCAGGGAGTAGAGAAGTGGAACCAAGAAGGAAAAGACCAGCAGCAAATATGTGATATCAAGCCAAGTGTCCAGCGAAATCCCAAGGGAGAGACTGGGGACAGCGAGTCACTTCTCAGAGGCTCCTTGATTGGGCTACAAGGGAGCTGGAGGATTTACAAATTTGTACTCAAGTATCTCCAGACGCAATTCCAGTTTTTTATGCATCGAAGAACGTTCTAGTAGGCTAAGAGAAGCCCTCCAAAAAAGATATGCAGGTTCTGACAAGCTGGAGCTAAGTGCATTGGGAGGTTACATGAGGAGCCCTCATGTAAGCCCTTAATCACCTCTTAATATCATCACATTGGCAGCAACTGAATTTTGGAAAGAACACATTCAAACCACGGTATTCCACCCCTGGGACTCCACAATTCATATTCTTCTCACATACAAAATATAATCATTTCCTCCCAATAGCCCCCCCAAAATCTTAATTCATCCCAGAATCAACTTTAAAGTCCAAAGTCATGAATCTCATCTAGATATCATCTAAATAAGACATGGGGGAGATTCAAAGGTGAGATTTACTCTGAAGCAAATTCTCCTCTAGCTGTGAGCCTGTGAAATCAAACAAGTATGTGCTTACAAAATTCAATGGTGGGACAGGTATAGGCTAGACATTCCCATTCCAAAAGGAAGAAAGAAGCAACAGGAAAGGGATAACAGGTCTCAATCAGTCCAAAACTCAAAAGCTAAACAACATTAAATCTCAAAGTTGGAGAATAATTTTATATTTATTTATTTATTTATTTATTTTTGTTTATTTTTTTGAGACAGAGTCTTGCTCTGTCGCCCAGGCTGGAGTGCAGTGACGAGATCTCAGCTCACTGCAAGCTCCGCCTCCCAGGTTCACACTATTCTCCTGCCTCAGCCTGCGGAGCAGCCGGGACTACAGGCGCCTGCCACCATGCTCGGCTAATTTTGTTTTTGTATTTTTGGTAGAGACAGGGTTTCACCGTGTTAGCCAGGATAGTCTCGATCTCCTGACCTCGTGATCTGCCCACCTCAGCCTCCCAAAGTGCTGGGATTACAAGCATGAGCCACCGTGCCCAGCTGAGAATAATCTTCTTTGACTCCCTGTCCTCCTTCTGTACATACTGGCTACAGGGGACCCCACCCCCATAGCTTTGCTGGGCACAACCCATGCCCCAGATCTTACAGGTTGGAGTCTACAGCTCTCCCAGGCTGCCATTTTGTGCCAGTGGGCAGCAGTTCTGCCCCTGCAGTAGATCTTTGCATGAGTCTCAGGACTCTGAGACATTCTTTGAGTGGAAAAAGTCTAGGTGGAAAAAGTCATCTCTCTATAGCGTGTTCACTCTGCAAACCTGCAGAATTAGCACCACATGGATGCTACCAAGGCTTACTCTCTGCACCCTCTGGGGAAGCAGTCCAAGTTGCACCTGGGTCTTCTTAAGCTATGGCTATGGTAGCCAAAGACTGCTGTACAAGAATGTGGGGAACCAGAGACTTGAGATGGTCCTGAGCTCTAAGACCCTACATGGGCCTTGGGACTCTCCCTCAAAACCACTATGCCTCAAGGCCCTGGAAGTCTGGGCCTGTGATGGGCATGGCTGCCCAAGACATCTCTGGGTCATTTTTCTATTATCTCTGTGAATAGCATCTGGTTCCCTTATATCCATACTAACCTTCTTATCAAATGATCACTTGACCATTCCCCTGATTTTGTTCTCCTAACCACACTTTTTTACTGTATACATAGCCAGGCTGAGAATTTTCCAAATCTTTACATTCTGCTTTCATTTTGATTATAAATTCTATCCTTAAATAGGTTCTCTCTTTTTGCATTTTATTGTAATCAACTAAGAGAAGTTATCTGCACTCTGAACACTTTGATGCTTAGAGATTTCTTCCAGCAAATATTCTAGTTCATCACTCTTAAGGTGTGTTTTTCCCGGAGTCTCAGGGAACAGACACAATTCAGCCAAGTTCTTTGTCGCTGGGTAACAAAGGTTGTCTTTCTTCCAGTTTTCAATAAGATATTGCTCATTTACACTTAAGAGCTCATCAGAACAGTCTTTACTCTCCATATTTCTACCAACGTTCGGATCATGACCACTTAGGTAATCACTATAAAGACTGAAGCTGTCACTACAGCTTTTCTCTTATTCTGAGCCCTCCCTAGAATTGCCCTTAATGGTCAATTCTGGACATTGTAGAATTTCTACAGTATTCACTTCAAAACTGTTTCAGCCTGTACCCATTACCCAGTTTGAAAGTTACTTCCACATTTTTAGGTATTTGGCATAGTAACACCCCACTCCTGGTACCAATTTCTGTCTTGGTCTGTTTGTGCTGCTATAACAAAATACCTGAGCCTTGGTGGTTCAGAAACACTGAAATTAGTTTTGTCACAGTTCTGGAGGCTGTGAAGTCCAAGACCAAGGCATTGGCAGGTTCGTTTGTCTGGTCAGGACTGCTCTCTGCATCCAAGATGGCACTTTGATGCTACATCCTCCAGAGGGGTGGAATGCTAGGTCCTCAAATAGCAGAAGGCCGAAGTTCAAGCTAGCTGAATGCTGTGTGAAACCTCTTTCATAAGGGCCTTAATCCTATTTGTGATAGAGGAGTCCTGATGGCCTAATCATCTCTTAAAGGCTCCACGTAATACTACCACAGTAACAACATCTGAATTTTTTTTTTTTTTTTTTTTTTTTTTGAGACTGAGTCTCGCTCTGTCTCCAGGCTGCAGTGCAGTGGTGCGATCTCGGCTCACCGCAACCTCTGCCTCCCCGGTTCAAGCGATTCTCCTGCCTCAGTCTCCTGAGTAGCTGGGACTACAGGCATGCGCAACTACACCTGGCTAATTTTAGCATTTTTAGTAGAGAGAGGGTTTCACCATGTTGGCTAGGATGGTCTCAAACAACACCTGAATTTTTGAGGACACACACTAAAACCATAGTAGGAATCAAAGCAAACACGAACATGGACATGAAGCACTGAGAGCATCTGCTATATCCCCATTTCACATCTGAGGTTAGTTATTTCTGTCCCACCTAAATACGTCTTCCCTGAAAAGACAGATTATCTTTATTAGCATCTGTATTATCCATCCCAGCAAATGATAATATCATTCCAAGCCTTAAACACAGGTATTATCTAAGAGTTCATCTCTTCCCTATCTTCTATATCCTATATCCTATAGGAACTTGGCCACCAACTCCTGCTAATTTTGTTTCCTTGACATCTCATGAATGCACAGCCATTAAAAATGCTGAGTGCATTTTATTGCTGTAAAATTGGTGTGAAGAATATAGTTCATTCTACTTCTGAAGGCAGAGGTGCCTCCTATCACTGCCTTCCAAAAATGGATGTGGGAACATTAAAAGAGTTGGATCTATAGAGCAGATTCTTAAGCCATCAATTTAGGGAAAGGAGGAAGCAACAGAGAGAAGAACATCAACTGCTTCCAAGTAGACCATCTCTGAAGAACTGAGAGGGCCAGGCACCCTCAGAGGAACACTCAACTTCAATATGACAATTAACTCCAAAAGGGAAAGGACACCTAAGTTATGTTAGATACTCAATCACTCAGAAACCCAATAAGGCTACAAGAGGTAGAAAGAGATGGCAGCAACTTTCCCCAATAAGTTCCTTAAAGAATAGAATTATCAGCATAAATTCTTGAGCAGTCAACTTGATAAAGAGGAGAGGGAGAAAATAATTCTCCTCATACTTTCCATCCCCACTGCTGCCACCTTAGTTGATTACTGCAGTAGAGATCTCACTGACCTCTCCGCCTCTGTTCTTTCTGCCTCCACTCAATACTATGCTGACATGGAGATCTAGCTAACATGGTAGACATCATCTCATGTCTTTCTCCCTACTTCAAACCCTTCTGTGCCTCCTCATTGCCGCAGGATGAAATCTAAATTCCCAAGTCTCACATACAAGATCCTTGGTGACATTCTCCCTGCCTTTCCAGCCTCAATTCTAGTCATTTGACCTTTTGCATCTTACAATTTTGTTACTGCAAGCTGTTTGTGTATGAAATACCTTCTCCCTGCCTCTTTATAACCTGGACACCTGTCGTTAATCCTTTAGTATTCAGTTCAAAGGTCAACTTCATCCAAAAACCTTATCTGAACTCTTCATGCTGGCCTAGGTGTCCCCTTTGTTTACTCTCTATCTTAGTACTCCTCGCACTGTCCTGGGATTTCTTGCCAATCATCACGAAAGAACTGTGAGCTCATTGAGAGCTGGGACCCTGTCCTACTGGTCTTTATACTCCTAGTACGTATCATCATGCCTGGCACAAAGCCAGAGACTGCTGGATGGATGAATGAGTAAAGCTGAGTGAATGCTTCAGGACCCTGGATAGTTCCCGGGCATGCCATGGCTCTAATGGTTACTACACACCTCAGTGTACATCTTCTTGTTGGGACTCTAAACTTATATTAGAGATCTCTGAAATCCTTTAGACTGGAATTTGTAGTCTTTTTTTTCATTTTAAACAAAATTAAAAGCCTTAGCATGTGGAATAAAATTGGACTTGCCCACAGCTAATTACAGCACATGTGTACAACCTGAAACTTGGGTTCATTCCCATACTGCCTTTAGCTATGAATTATCCTGCAGACATATTTATTATTTCAACCACTGTCCTGTTCCAGAGGGTCCGCTCCCTATCATGCCCGCACCAAAGCAACAATCTCCAAAAAGCAGCTAGTGACAGAAATGCAGATCCTGAGGGCCAACGTATGCTGACAAATGAATTAGACAAGACAGCATCTCAGGGCAGTGCACACAGTGGAGCAGTGAGCTGGGGTTGCTTCCTGAAGACCCACTGTCAATGACAAGTACACAGGCAGGTGCTGGTCCAGTCCAGCCCTAACAGGGACTTCTTATTGTAGGTCAAGGTCATAGGGCCTGAAAGGCACTGCCCTGAGGAGGGCACCCAGAGGACCAGCTTGGAAGTCAGGCCGACTGTCCTGATACTCACTGCTGTGTGACCTTGGTGAAGTACTTAACCTCTGTGACCCTCTGCTGTCTGTCTTCACACACACGACCAACTTCAGCAAGCTGAGTGAATTAAGTAACATGCAAATCACGACATGGAAAGCTTGACCTTCCTCAAAGCTCTTCACTTTTCCTGGGCTTCCAACTTTTAAAACTGATAACCCGAAAAAGAAAGTACTGTTGTCAGGCCCATGTTTGCTGGGTTCCTCCACAGGAAGGAGCTGGAAGGTCCCAATTCCACACACCAAAGGGATGCCCAGTCCTTTCCCATGAGGGGGCCTGGCCACCCGGGGCCTCCAGAGGCCAGCACCTGCCCCAGGACTGTGGCCCCTCGCTGGTGTAGGGGGAAAACCATTCTTCAGTCAGACTGCTGAGAGCCCTTGTGGGTTGAAACATTGGTCAGACTCCACCTTGGAGAAGCTTTCTAAGTGACATCAGAAAAAAGACACAGCATTCGCAAGGCACAGAGCCAACAGACACAGCAGTGGGGTCCACCATCAATGGACCTGAGTGAACCGGGGGCTTTCCAGGCACCACAATTTGGGGCTAGTCTGGAGTACCGAGGGCAGCATTGGGAATATGAGCCTCCTTGCCTGGCTGATAAAACAAGCTTGGAGTTCGGCGGGCCCGCACCACCTGTGGCCCGGCTGGGGCCAGGCAGACAAAGGGGAGCAGGTGGTGCCCAGTCCCAGTGGCCAGGCCAGCCAGGAAAGCCTGGAGCCACGTGCCTGGCAGGAGCAGGAGAACACTTGACCGTTTTCTTGGCCCAGCAAGGAAACTGCTTTCTACTCTGCATTTAAAAAGAAAAAGAATGCGTTACTGCTTTAAGTTTTTTAGAACTTTTCCAGAGAAAGGCTGACTAGCAAGAAGGGGTGCTAAAGGAATCCACCTCACCTCACCTCTCCTAGGAAGTTGTAAAAGGAATTAGCACTTGAATGGGGAGGCCAGCATGTCTGGAATGAGAACCAGCAAAGGACACAGTTTGAGGGTAAGGTCCTGAAGCCATGTCCTCTCCCTTTCAGGTTACAGTCCTAACTACAGGAATTGGCCAAAGGAATTTGCAGTCTTACCCTCAAGAACCAATCTATTAGTTAGCTCTAAATATATCTAAAATATATTTCAATATATCTACTTTCCATTTCTTCATTACAAGCCTATTTCAAGATGGTATTCTTTCCTGCGCCATCACTGAAACTTCCTAAATAGGCTACTTGCTTTCATATCTCAATCCATCTTCCACATAACAGTCAGAGTGATCTTTTAAAACTACAAATCAGCTTGGTGGATGAAAGATGGCCCCAAGATTCTTTGCCACTACTCACATCAAGAAGTGGAATCAGCCGGGCGCGGTGGCTCAAGCCTGTAATCCCAGCACTTTGGGAGGCCGAGACGGGCGGATCACGAGGTCAGGAGATCGAGACCATCCTGGCTAACACGGTGAAACCCCGTCTCTACTAAAAATACAAAAAACTAGCCGGGCGAGGCGGCGGGCGCCTGTAGTCCCAGCTACTCGGGAGGCTGAGGCAGGAGAATGGCGTGAACCTGGGAGGCGGAGCTTGCAGTGAGCTGAGATCCGGCCACTGCACTCCAGCCTGGGCGACAGAGTGAGACTCCGTCTCAAAAAAAAAAAAAAAAAAAAAAAAGAAGTGGAATCAATTTACTTTCCTTTTGAGTCTGGCTGGTCCAGTGGCCTGTGTTACCAGTGGGATGCAGCAGAAGTGTCTCTGTGTAACTTCCAGGACTGGGTCTTGAATGGCAGGTGTATACATGTAAGCAATTTAAAGAGTCCTGAAAGGTTGGTAATGAGGCACTTGACCCACTGATACATCACACAGGAAAAAAAACAGCAACAGTAATAATAATAATAACAGCTTTTAAGAAGAATTCTTAGAAACCCTGAGACCTTCTATGTATAATTTTCATCATGTGTCAGGTTCATAGTACTTTCACTGCATGAGAATACTATAGTGCTGGTAGACTAATTTTCTCAATAAACAAAAGCCAGCATTCAAATGAAGGGCTACCTGAAGCTGACACTTTTGTTCCTTCCACTGTCTCTTCCTGAATGAGAAATCTCCAAGTCCTCCTCCTTTTCTGTTGGGGACTCTGACAAATGTTCTTCCCCAAGTTCAGACATTAGACTCAAGAGACAAGTCCCATTGTTGGTAAGATCTTATGTTCTCCAAATTATTAAAACAATAAGTCAGATGGCTCTTGGATGCCACTTTGTATGACTATGATATTTGTTCTGCCCTAAGAAACTCCCCATAAGTACAAGGGCCGAATCTTGTAATTGAAGCCATATATTAACCAATGCCCTAAACACACTTGTACATTCTCTCTTTCCAAATCTCAATGTTCTCCAAAAACTGCCAATGAGGTAAAAGGAGACTGGCATTCCTGTATCACTTCAGTAACAGCAAAATCTGTGGTCAATGTCATTTTTAATGCTTCCTCCCCCACTGCCTCCTTCACCTTCGTTGCTCTTCAGACTTCCTTTCTCATAAAATGCAGAATGACCTCCTGGCAAGGAAGAACTGAAAATATTTCAGTTCTACAGGTCAACAGTATTTTTATGGACTTTAAATTATATCAGTCAATCATAATCCTACTTCTAAGCCTGAAATAATGAAAGATTATGCCTCCTCTAAATCATTTAAATCTATAATTCAAGTTATGTGTTGTATAAGGGGCCCAGAGCCATGGTGTTACCCACAAGGCAATGCATAATCAGCCTCAAGGAAGCTGAGCATTGGCAGTCCATGCTACCACATAAGTTCAATTTTGCTGAGCCTAAGGTATTTATTTCCTGTGTCACTGGCATACAACTACACATGGATGCCTAAAATGCTGCCTTGTTCAACACACACTCACATACACATCATGTGAGGTGATTAATATTTATCGAGCGCTCACTATACACAAGGCAAAGAGCACTTAAGCTCCTCCATGCACTTATACTTACAATGGTAGGCACTGGAAACAGAGCCAAATAAGACTTTATTTCATAAAGTAACAAATCTGTTCATATCACACCCACCACACCTGGTTTAAAGCCTGGTGGGGTTTTCATGGCTTCCCATTAACCTTGAAGTACAAACCTAACCCTCTTAAGCTAGTTCAGAAGGCACCTCCAGCTCCTTCAGCCTTCCCCGCTGTGTTCTGCACATCCACCGCACTGGCTGTCTTTCTGTACCTTGTACAGACTGCACTGTCCATCTTCCCTCTGCTGTGCCCTCATCCGTGCTGTTCACATTAGAGCTTCTTTTTCTCCCTCCCCACCTTCCTCTTTTCAGTCGTACAAACGTCTCCTATCTATTTTTCAGGTTTCTGCAAGAAAGCTTCCCTGACTCAGACCCTGATGCCAGATAAGTTCTCCTACTTTATATTCTCAGAGCTTCTCAACTGCTGCTTGTTATAACAAATACTTCATTTTATGGTTTATATGTCCAGTAAATTCCACTGGACCATACGCTCCGTGAGGGTAAGCACTGTGTCTGCTGTGTCTGTTGCTTCATCCTTGGCCCCTAACAAAGTGCCTGGTACCAAGATAAAGGGATTACCTTGGTCTTTAAAAGCAGTTCTTGGCCAGGCGCAGTGGCTCAAGCCTGTAATCCCAGCACTTTGGGAGGCCGAGACGGGTGGATCATGAGGTCAGGAGATCGAGACTATCCTGGCTAACATGGTGAAACCCCGCCTCTACTAAAAAATACAAAAAACTAGCCAGGCGAGGTGGCGGGCGCCTGTAGTCCCAGCTACTCGGGAGGCTGAGGCAAGAGAATGGCGTGAACCCGGGAGGCAGAGCTTGCAGTGAGCTGAGATCCGGCCACTGCACTCCAGCCTGGGCGACAGAGCGAGACTCCATCTCAAAAAACAAACAAACAAACAAACAAACAAAAAAAGCAGTTCTTAAAGTGCAGCTCCCCAAACCAGCAACATCAGCATTTCCTAGAGACTTGTTAGAAATGCAAGTCTGCTAGTTCCAAACCCAGATCCACTAAATCAGGAACTCTGAGGTGGGGTCCAGTGATCTGGTCTTTAACAAGCATTCTAGGTGATTCTCATGCACACTGAGGTTTGAGAACCACTAGTCTAGAATATCAAGGCACTCACAGTCTAATGGACAAGACTTTCACTCTGCAATCACAAAAAGCAAAAGTAGAACCAATGGGTAGACATTCTTTGAAGGCCAACTTTGGACAAGGACAGGCAGGATTTTCTCACAATTAAAAAAAATCTATAACAAAACAGACTGAGTAAAGTGAGCAGACCACCATGGGCACCTAATTGTGCAGGTCCATCTTCTGGCCTAGAGGCAGCACTCGATGCATATTGATTGAACACCAAAGAAGGGAGTCCTGAGTCAGGCAGGGTGAGCTGTGTCTAAGTTCCCATCCATCTCTAAGACTCTTAGAGATGCCACAATTGTGCCTGCTCTGAGGGTTTAAAGGATTGTAATAAAGTACAGAGTAGCTTTGGTTTAAACAACATCTAATGTTGCATAAATATGACAAAACCCATTAACACTCCCCCATCTCATCCCAGCAGAAGCCAAGCAATAAGGATTTTATAAATGACTGTAAATAAGAAACTCAGTTAAATGCAAATAGGAAGCCATTTGACAGAACAAAGAAGCCCCTGTCTCCAGGAGACTTAAAGAGGAGAAACTGCCTCTATTGGAAATCAAAAGGAAAATTGTTCTCACGTGAAAGGTGCCCCTTCTGCATTTACCCTCCAGTTCTTAACTGAAGCTGACTGAATAGGTTCGTTTGGAGGCAAAACAATGTGGGAAGTCCTGCAGTAAAATTAGGGATAAAAATCAGATGTGATATCTGATTGCAGTGACTAACGATGTTTAAATTCCCAACCAACCATAATCAATACATCAACTACCTGTTGAGAATTGCAGTTCACATCACTGTCCCTGCAGATTCCAAGAAATTTCCTTTCTGACTTCAAACCCAGTTAAAACACTATGTTCTCAGAGCTCTGGGCCCACTGAAGAAGGGAAAGGATTCCACATAATTTTGTGTCATTGTTTGTTCCCAAAGAAATAGTTCAATGAAGATCCCATTTAGCAAATGGCTTGCTCCCATCTAAAAAACTTGAAAACCAATGTTTAGATTTTCAGTATATCCATCAGTTCCCAATGTCTTTGTGTTGTTTTTTAACATCAATGATCCATCTCTTTTCATGTATTGTCACAGCTCATTTATCAAGAAGAAAATACCTATGTAACTATATAGTCTGGAGACATAAAATCTTCTCCAATTTCTCCCAAGATAAAAATGCTCTCTTGCTTCCTCTTAAAACTTTAACACTTTGTTCATACCTCTCTCACAATAAAACAAAAATTTGGAGCATTTGGCAATATGTGACAACACATAATGTTAAGGAAAAATGAAAATTCAAATCTGTATATACAGTATCGTCTGAAAATAAGCAAAAGACTAAAAGGAAATGCCAAAGAAATTGAGACAGAGATAGTCTTTAGATTATGAGATCATGAGTGATTTTTAACTTCGTCTTAAGTGTCTTGTGTTACTGTCAAGTTGTAATAATTAAGATACTGTGTGTGTAGTGCAGGGTTGGACAAATAGAGCACTGGAACAGAACAGACAAACCCACCCAGAGAAGGAAATGGCAGATGGCACTGCAGGTGCCTGGAGACCATGAATGTCTATAATAAATAATGCTGGAATAGTGAGTTGTCTATAAGTAACAAATGAACCTGGACCTACACATTACTGTATTAGTCTGTTCTCACACTGCTATAAAGAACTACCTGAGACTGGGTAATTTATAAAGAAAAAAGGTTTAGTTGACTCACAGTTCCACAAGCTGTTACAGGAGGCATGGCTGGGGAGGCCTCAGGAAACTTACAATCATGGCAGAAGGCAAAGGAGAAGCAAGCACATCTTCACATGGCGGCAGGGGAGAGACAGCCAAGGGGGAAGCATTACACACTTTCAGACAACCAGATATCATGAGAACTCACTCACTATCATGAGAACAGCAAGGGGGAAATCCGCCCCCATGATCCAATCACCTCCCACCAGGTCTCTCCCCCAACATGAGAATTACAATTCGACATGAGATTTGGGTGGGGTCACAGAGCCAAACCAGATCAATCACCATAAACAAAAATCAGCACCTCATACCATGCACAGAATCCTGAATTTAAATAGGTGAAAGCCAAGCTTCAAACTGTTCAAAGAAAATTTAGGAAAATATCACTGTGACCTCAAGATTGGGAGTGGTTTTTCAAAGCAGACATAAAATCACTATCTTTAATTTAATTGGTAATTTAATCTCATTAAAACATTTTTTAACCAAAAGTCATCATAAAGTATAAATATAAGCTATAAACTACAAGAAGATATTCATCACATATAAATCCCCCCATAAATCAATAAGGAAAAAGGCAGCCTTCTTAAAAAGAAGCAAACAGCTTAAGTATAGGTGGGAGGGCTGCAATCAGAAATGAGACAAGAAGCTTCTCTAAGAAGGAAGCATTTGTGATTTTAAAGAAGCAGGTTTTTACTAAAGCGGAGAAAGTTTAATCAAGGTGCATATAAGAAATCCATTTCCTAAGCAGACCCAAGCCATGTTCATCAATAACCTCTTCACCAGTAATAAACATGACACATTGATCTCTATCTGCTTCACTTCTAGTCTTATTTCTCAACTGTGTCTAAGCTGGAGAAGCTAAAAGGAAGTGGGGTTTTATTTATGGGGCTCCAATCCCAACAGAAAGGAATCTGGATTTCATTCTGGATGGTTTTGAACAAGTGGGGCATGGTCTGACTCAAGCTTGTTTGAAGTTCAGCCCAGCAGCTGTATGGAGAATAGACTGTATGAAACAAGGATGAAAGCAAAATGATCATTAGTTGGCTTCCACCTTAACCCAGGACAGGGCTGATGGCAGCTTGGTGGCAGGAGTAGAAGAATCAGAAGCTGTCAGGGCCAATAGTATTTGCTCTTGGACTGAATGAGGTGATGGATGAGGGAAAAGAAGGAATCAAAGAGCAGCCCCAGAATTAAATCACAGTGAAAAGAAATAATGGGTTAAAAGTGTCTTAAAAAATCTTGAGGAGCAGTGCTAATGCACAACAGCTCCTCAAGATTATCTATATGTACATATATATTATTTAAATACAACTATTTAGGTGAATTCGTGCTGATCAGGTTTTATCTGAGTTTAGAATAGAGGATGCAGAGAATATATTCTGTAGAGACAGAATTAGAAAGTGCAAAGAAAGTAGACACTTGATTTTAAAAAAACAACGCCGACTTTCTGCCTGCGATCATTGATTTCTCTCTGCCAGGGTCATAAAAAGCGTGTTTTGTCTCACTCATCGAGATCTCTTGCAGGCCAACTCATCACTTATGAAATTTTATTCTTACAGCCAGCAGCCCCAACCTTGTGCAAATATGACATTTATGTCCAAATTCAATGCACATAAAATGTCATCCTACCCTCACCAACACAGCAACTTCCAATTATATAATGTTTTAAGGGACGATGACAAATGTGGGAGAAATTGCCTGGTGGCCTTTGCTAAGATAACAAAATTGGAAAGTTTGGATGAAATCACAGGATGTGGAGGGCATTCTGACTTCATGAGGTGCCAGTTTACTTTGATTAAACAGTCATGGGGGGGGGGGCTTCTGCAGGAAAACCTTTGTGGGGACGGCGGTTCATCCCCGATTTTCGTACCCTTCACATGATCCACATAGTTACTTCGGTGCAGAAAATCATGACTTACATTTTCAGAGCTCTTTAAAAGGCTGACAGTAAGGCCACAGGCTGTAGGGAAAAATTACTTGTTTTGAGAGATGTCCCATCTGAGCATTACTTGCACAAATAACCCTGACTGCTCAGGTCTGAATCCTGGTTCTGACCTATGGCAGCTGTGTCATGTTAGATGTGTTTTTCTGCATGCTATGCCTCTGTTTCCCCACCTTCTAAATGTCTATAATAATCACATCTACTTGCTTATTAATTGTGAGGATTAAAAATGATGGCCTCTATTAAACATCAGAGCGGTCCCTGACACACAGTAAATGCTTAACAAAGATTAGTAGGCAATAAGACCATTAAATAAAATCACCTGTGTCCTGCTCTGTACTAGCACCTGGCACACAGTAGTAGCTAAACAATTATTTGCTGTACGAGTGTTGAATGAATTACCATTACGCCCTCAGCGTCAGTTTTCATTGGTGAGTCTTAACTCTCAATGTTGTCATGAAGATAAAATACTATGGCAAATACCCAATAAATAAATGAACTGTAAAAAAAAAAAATGAACTGTAAAAGCCCCATTTACTGAAGTAAAAACAAAATCAGAGAGACTTGTCCCTTGATCATTTTAGAGCTTGTGTGATTCACAGTGTAAAATGCAAGTTTGTTTACTTTTCAAATGAACAAATGTGTATTCTACACTGTGAAGCACGATTGTTTGTTTGCTTGTTTGTGTTTGTTCTTTCTCCCCGGAGAGGATGATACTGACCTCATGAGGTCATTGTGCATGGTGAGTTAACACAAGAGAGAAGGTTGGCATGGAGGAGATGGGCCATATTTCACAGCCTCTTATTCCCCAAGCAAATAAGCCTCCATCCCCACCCTCCCCTAGTCCTACCTCCCTGGAAAGAGTCCAGACTCACACATGGATGCTTTCTCCCTCATCCTCCTGGGAACCTCCAGTGGTTTGGCTCTTTCCTTGGAGAAGTAACTCTTCTGGTCATCCCACTGTTGACAAGACTACCTCTGGGGGCTCCTGAAACTGCCATTTCTCCCATGTGGCAGCTGTACTGCCAGGAAGCTGAAGCTCCTATTCTTTATCTATTCCTCTCTCCCAGAATTACAAATCTTTTCCATTAGCCTTGGACCAAGAAGGCCTTGTCTTCTTACATTCTTACAGCATACCTAGAGAAGAGTTCTGAGGAGTAATGTGTATGTATGGAAAAGCAGGCCAATAGACAAATAAGTTTGTTTTTTACTAGTTTAAAAAGTGAAAATGAAGTTCTTCACTGAAGGAATTCTCAGAGCCTTTGGTATGCCACTATTCATGGGACTCTTCAAGACAGGGGATATAAGAAGTATTTCTGGCAGGGCATGGTAGCTCACACCTGTAATACCAACACTTTAGTAGGCTAAAGTGGGAGGATAGATTGAACTCAGGAGTTTGAGACCAGCCTGGGCAACTTAGTTAGACCTCATCTCTACACAAATTTAAAAATTAGCTAGGCATGATGGTGCATACCTGTAGTCCCAGCTACTCATGGGGCTGAGGTGGGAGGATCACTTGAGCACAGGAGGTCAAGGCTGCAGTGAGTTGTGATTACGTCACTGCATTCCAGCCTGGGGCATAGAGGGAGACTTTGTCTCAAAAAAAAAAAAAAAAAAGTATTTCTAAAACTTACTTTATTTCACCAATATTAGGATAAAAAACACTTTGGCAACTATACTGTAAGTGTTCCAAGGAATAGATTTTAAAATGGATTAAATGCCCATTTATCTGTTTTTGTTTTTGTTTTTTTTTTTTTTTTTTTTGAGACGGAGTCTCGCTCTGTCGCCCGGGCTGGAGTGCAGTGGCCGGATCTCAGCTCACTGCAAGCTCCGCCTCCCGAGTAGCTGGGACTACAGGCGCCTGCCACCTCGCCCGGCTAAGTTTTTGTATTTTTAGTAGAGACGGGGTTTCACTGTGTTAGCCACTATGGTCTCGATCTCCTGACCTCATGATCCGCCCGTCTCGGCCTCCCAAAGTGCTGGGATTACAGGCTTGAGCCACCGCGCCCGGCCCCATTTATCTGTTTTTGAATTTGAATGCCTGACAATGCCTTCTGTAGGGCAAGGCTCATAACAGTGGACTTCACACCTGGTCCCTGCCTTCATGGAATTTGAAGCTAGTAAGGGAATCACGGACATAGCCCACAAGTAGAGTTCATAATGCACACCATAAGAGGGCACAACAGTACAACAGTGCAGGTTTGTCTTGGGTGAGGGCAGGACAAGAAAAGTCTTCATGGAAAGGGAATTATCTGTGATATTGATGAAAGACTAGCTATGCTGCAAATGTGCAGACAGGGATGGAGGAAAAGTGACAAAGAAGCACAAGAAGACTGGGAACACCGGGCCCAGGCTGTTGTGCATGGCGGAGGAGAGGGGGAAGGGCAGAAGGTCAGGTGGGCAAGGTATGAACAGTGGGTGAGAGACCTCATATAGAAAGCCTTGAGGAGGAGGAAAACAGGAGGAGGAGGAGGAGAAGAAGAAGAAAGAGGAAGAGGAGGAGAAAGACAAAGGGAAGAGGACACATAGCACACACAGCCTGGAGATTCAGACTTCAACATTATGCCTTTGTAACAAGATGCTAATTTCAAGGAAATGGCTCCTGAATTGCATATGTGCTGAGCTGTGGGTGTCTGACATTTCAACTTTCCAATGGAAGAGCTTCAATGACGCATAATTTAAGCCTTCCAGGAATTGTGCTGGTACATCCAAATCAGGCAGTTGGCCTCTACAAGTTCACATATTTGACCTAAATCCCTGTGTCAGCAACAGGAAATCTATTGCCCTTGAAGATGCAGTGGTATAGAGGAAATGGCCTAGGCTTTGGAAGTAGACAGTTGGGGGGCCACATCCTGATTCTGTTTCTTTTCAATGTTGCAGCTTTGGACAAGGTTGTTAAAGTATCCAACCTACTTTCTCAAATGTCAACAGCAGTATTATAAACACTTCCTAGGCCCCGGCACTTTATGATAATTAGGTGAGATAATGTTGATGAGGGATCTAACACAGAGACCAGCACAGAGGTGCTTGGTGTAGATGGCAGGTGCTGGGATTCTAACATCATCATTATCAATTCAGTTCAGTTGAGGGGATAAAGCAATTTCATGGAGATACTCTCTTGCCCACTCTTCTTCCTTTCACTGTCTTCAGAATTTTGACCACTGGTTGCCCCATTCAAGAAATTGTAAGCTCTAGGCTGGGCACAGTGGCTCTCGCCTATAATTCCAGCACTCTGGGAGACCAGGGTAGGAAGATCGCTTTAGCCTAAGCATTTGAGAACAGCTTGGGCAACACAGCAAGACCCCATCTCTATAAAAATACAAAAAAATTAGCCAGGCATGGTGGCACATGCCTGTGGTCCCAGCTACCTGAAAGGCTGAGGTGGGAGGATTACTTGAACCTGCGATTTTGAGGCTGCAGAGAGCTGTGATTGTGCCACTGCACTCCAGCGTGAATGACAGAGCAAGACCCTATCTCGAAAGAAAAAAAAGAAATGTAAACTCTATTTCCTGACACATAAGTCTCCCAATATCTCTCCCCCTCCATCCACCCTACTGTTAATATGTTAGTCCAGACTCACAATTTTCTGTTACCTAAATCTCTCCATATGCAAAAGTGCTGAGGGGAGGCAGCTGGGTTGGAAGCTCCAGACAGAGCACACTGGACAAGGAAAAGGGGCCATGAGAGGGGCATGTGCCCAACTGGGCAAGACTTTGAAAATCAAAGAAAACTAGACTTCTTCCTGAAGGCAATGAGGAATCACTGATGAAGCCCACTGAGCAGGGAAAAGGTTTATATAGAATGAAATTTTATGAAGATTGCTTGTGAGGCATTGTGATCATTTATCTGACACAAGACAAAACAATCATATTTACCAGATGGGCTTGATTTGGGTGAATCAAGCCAGAATGGATTTACCTAAATTAATCTCTCATCTTTTCCCTTCCCACCATGGGGCGATCACTGAATTCTCCCCTATCCAGAATATCTAAGAAATCCCGAGACTACTGTGTCGATCAGCAGCATTCAGGATGTCATAGGTGGAAATCCAGCGTTCAAGTAGGGAGACATGAGTCCTTGGGGCACCACACAGAGCTCATATTTTGAAGCCAGAATTTGCCTTCAAGTCCTACCAGCTGAGTGATGTTAATAAAGTCATTTAGTTTTGCCGGGACTAGGTTTTCTGCCCTGAAATTGAAGTTAGAAAACTTCTCATGACTAATGTGAAGATGAAATGCCATAACAACTACAAAGTGTTGTACATGCCATGAGAACTCAATAAATCATGTATGAGACTCGGTTCTCCTCCAGAGCCCAGACCATGGTTTGTTCTTATTTACTTCCACAGCACCAGTGTTTGACGATCAATCATTCTACTCAGCAATATCTGGTGCTCCCTCCTTTCTAGGCAAGGGGTATAAATTTATTTTCTGACTCCCTGTGGCTGGAGGAAGCCATGTAAACCAACTAATGGGGAAAATAAATGGGTGTGGGCCACTTCTGGGCTGAGTTCCCTTTCCCTCAGGCCCTCACATGGTCAGGGCTCAAGAGGTACCATCAACCTACATTCCTGAATCACCTGGTGAGCAGGGCCTTCTCCCAGGCCAGGTTGGACATACTGTAGTATATCCAACAAGAAAGAGACCTCTGTTCTTTTAAGCCATTGAAAACTGGGGGTTGTTTTTTACTGCAGCATAGCTTAGCCCATCCTGACTGATAGATACAGCCATGCCTGTACCATAACATCAACCCAGAAAATGCTTCCTTTGTGAATAAATGTATAGAGAAGGAAGCGGGGATTTTAAAAGTAGAGGACAAGCAAAAGAAAAGTAACAAAATTAAATGTCCAGAAGATAAAAAACAAACATATGACACAGGTCATGCAACTCCATCTCGGAACTCCCAGAGCAGGCAGCAAAAAGTGATCACAGTCCTCTTTCCCAACGAGGGACGCTTCTTCTTTTCAGCTGCAGTCTCAAACACTTTCTTTAAAAAAAATGCTGGAGCATTAAGAAAGTATCTGAGACTGCATGTGAGACTGCATTTTTGAGAAAATAGTATTTTCCTTCTCTGGTCTCTGTCACTCTCCTGGGCTGGGACAAGTGTCCCAGGGTGTATTAGTCCATTTTCATACTGCTATGAAGAAATACCTGAGACTGGGTAATTGATAAAGAAAAAGAAGTTTAATGGACTCACAGTTCCACATGGCTGGAGAGGCCTCACAATCATGGCAGAAGGTGAAGGAAGAGCAAAGTCACTTCTTACATGGTGGCAGGCAAGAGAGCATGTGCAAGGGAACTGCCTTTTATAAAACCACGAAACCACCAGATCTCATGAAACTTATTCACTATCATGAGAACAGCATGGGAAAACCCGCCTCCATGATTAAATTACCTCCCACTGAGTCCCTCTCATGACGCATGGGGATTATGGGAGCTACAATTCAAGATGAGATTTGGGTGGGGACACAGCCACCATATCACAGGGCTAGGGTGGATCCAGAGGAATACAGTTCAGAAGGAATTGGTTCAGGCTCTTGGGTCATCCTGTCTCTGTCCCAGCTGTTCCGCACCGCCATGGCAGCATAGAAGCAGCCACACAGGATACATAAATGAAGGCATGTGACTGTGTTCCAACAGGACTCCACTTACTAAAATGTATGGCACTCCAGATTTGCCCCATGAGCCATAGTTTGCTGACCTCACTAAGACTAACAAAGTCCAGAAGCATCTAAAGCACTTCAGAAACAATTGGGTCAAGAACGGGTTGGTGTGGAATGGCACTTTGGGTGGGAAGAATGATACAGAAGGAGTGAAAGAGAAAATAATGATTTGCATAAGTAGGAGAGAAGATGGAGGCGCTCCAGACCCAAACCCCAGCCCTTGAGCTTGTTCTCTCCCAGACCCAGGGGCAGGCTCCTTCTTGGATGTGTCTTTGTCTTTGTGGGTGCAGAATGGTTCTGGCAGATGCTGCCTCACTTCAGCAGAAACAGATCTGGGTTTATGGAAATGTTTTGCAGATGGGCCTTTTCATATGCCCCTCCGCAGCTACTCCCACTCTGCTTGTGTGTGCATGACTCACCATTCGTCATTTCAATTACTGAGGCCTCCATTCACCAGCCTATCCATCTGCCAGGCACTCTCTTGCCAGCCACCAGCCACCACTACTGAGAGGTAATTGACTGTTGTTGGGAGAAGTCACGCCTCTGTCATTAGCTCAAGACTGGGGAATTGCTGTGATCTCTCCAAGCAATAACCGTCGTAAACTCTTGACCACGTTATTGTTTCTGAGGGGTATAGTGGCTCTCCAGAGCAGTGGGAAACAGTGGAGGATATTTAAAGTTGAATATTTAGTGGGATATTCCTGCAAATACCCTCCCATGGAAGCCACTGCCTGTCCTAGGACCATCCTACTGTGGAGGGGAATCAGGAGTGAAAAGGAAGATTCTGATTAATTACCCTAAGAGAAGAAAGTCATCACTTTCATTAGCTTCCAAGGGTTATTTGTGGTTTCTGCTTTTTTGCTGGGTGTGATGACATAGAAAGATATTTGACTGTGACCCATAACTACTTCTCTATCACTGTCACAGGCTTGAGAAGGAAATAGCAAAGGGGACACTCTAGACCAAATCTGTTGGTGTAGTACTAGAAAGCTTTTTGGTTCAACCTCCAACTGGAAAGTATTGGTCCCACATTGACTGGACTGGGCTAGGGCACCTGGTGCGCAGAATATTCCTTTTGACCTTGGTAGAGGCAGCCCAAGTAGGCTAATTAAAGCCTCTTCCATTCCTTTGGCCCAGGATCCTGACCTCACTTTTTGTCCCAGTAACGAGATGGAAGGAGGAAGGGAGATGAGAATCAGCAAAAGAGAATTCCTCCAAGGCAAGAACGGATATCTCCCCAAGGCCCAGAGTATAGAACATGGGCACTGCCCAATCTCAGGCTTACACAGTTCAAACAACACTAAATGCACACACACACACACACACACACACACACACACGCCTCGTCTAGAACTGTCACTGCTGCCACGTCACTCACTCCTCTGTCACCTCTACCTCTGCAGCCCCAAATCTCTGAAATTACAGCTCAACAGAGATGGAAAACCGTATCTGCCATAGCCAGAGATTGGGGAGACCGAGAGAAGCCAGCCAGGGAGGCCCTCAGGCTCCACACACCCACAGTGCTGTCAGTGATAACTGGAGCAACCCCTCCTCCCTGTCTCTGTGTGCCCTGAACCTTGCCATGTCTTTGGAGAGAATGAGGGAGGGGAGGTGTATTAGTTAGGGTCCTTCAGAGAACCAGAAACAATAAGAGATTTGCAGATACAAGAGATCTATTATAGACATTGGCTCACAGGATTATGGAGATTGTATTGCATCCATAGTCCTACTGTTGTCATCTGCAAGCTGGACACCAGAAAAGCTAGTGTTGTGATTCAGTCTGAGGGCAAAGGAGAGGCAACGACATAAGTCCCAGTGGTATCCAAAGGCCTGAGGACCAGGAGAGGCAATGATATAGGTCCCAGTCCCAAGGTCTGAGGACCTGGAGCTCTGAGAGTCCAAGGGCAGAAGAAGGTGGATGTCCCTGCTCTAGAAGAGAGGGAAAATGTGCTCTTCCTCTGCTCGGGCCCTCCAGGGGTTGGATGATGACTTCCCACACTGGGGAGAATAATCTTGTTTACTTAGTCTACTGATTCAAATGCTAATCTGCTCTGGAAACACCCTCACAGACACACCCAGAAATGATTTTTCCAGCTATTGCAGCAAACTGTAGACCACTCAAGTTGACAGAAAAAATTAGCCATCAAGAGGCAAAGAGGCAGGAGCCCTGAGAGCACCTCCCTACGAGTGGTCCATAAAGGAGTATGAAGAACCAGAGCTGAGACTATATTTTGCTTAAAACCCAGGACACGCCAGGAGCAGTGGCTCACACCTGTAATCCCAGCACTTTTGGAGGCTGAGGCGGGCGGATCACAAGGTCACGAGTTCAAGACCAGCCTAGCCAATAAGGTGAAACCCCATCTCTCCTAAAAACACAAAAATTAGCCAGGCGTGGTGGCAGGCACCTATAGTCCCAGCTACTCGGGAGGTTGAGGTAGAAGAATCACTTGAACCCAGGAGGCAGAGGTTGCAGTGAGCCGAGATCACGCCACTGCACTCCAGCCTGGGCAACAGAGTGAGACTCCATCTCAAAAAAACAAAAAACAAACAAACAAAAAACCCCAGGACACTCTGTTGTCTTGTCACTAACACTCACGTGTTCTGTGACCCCAGACAAACCACTTCCCTTATCTGAGCCTCAGTTTCCCCATCTGCAGCCCAGCACAGAACACATGTTCAATAAATGAATTATGGAGATCTCTAGTTAACCTGTAGGACTCCAGCCAACTCGAGATATCTGTTAATACAATTCTGCCCATGATTCTGCTCTTTCAAATACGTAACTTTCTTAGTTGGGTTCTTCCAGATGCAGACCTTGAGATGAGGCTTCATCTGCAAGTGATTTATTAAGGAGTGCTTCCTGGAGACCAGTAGAGAAAAGAAGCTACAGTGTGGTGTAAGTAAGACCCAGCTTCAGCCTGATCAAACCAGGTTCTCTGGAGAATGCGTTATGGAGAATGTGTTATGGAGAATGCATTATGACTTTGCACCTCAATGCAAGACAGCTGGGCTCTCACAGTTCTGGGCCCACCAGTCACTAGCTATGGGGCCACCTGGGAGGGGTGTGTGAATTCCCAGGCACTTGCATCTCTGCAGGAGTGCAAGGGCGGCCTCCTGAAGTAGGTTTAAGTGATCGCTCTTGGAGGTGATGCATAATGAGGCTGGGAAAGGTGAGCACATGGAAGCAAAGGAATGATCTGAGAGATCTGGGTTGGAATAGAAAAATTAGGAATGACAACAAAATTAGGAATGAGAACTTCTAGGCTGTAGTGAATAATGATTGAGTACTGTGTGCCAGGCAGTATGGTAGGCACTGAAGAAATAACAGAGCAAAAGGAACTTCTTGTTGTCCTCATGGAACTAACCATGAGAAGCAGGCACTAATCAAAAGCAGGGCCCAACCCCTGTACTGTCACAACAGTGCTCAGCACTACAAGGGAGACAGGAGCATGTGCTAGAAGAATGTGGGAGAGATGGGGCCAGGAAATGGGTTGTCAGCTGATTTTGAAAAAAGAGACATGTAAAGGAGACACAGCTACAGTAGGTGTGGAGGAGAAAGAGCTGCGTTTGAGGGAGGGGGAATAGAATATGCAAATTGTTTATTAAATGAATGAATGAGAAGATGAATGAATGAATGTCAGAAACAATAATTTCGGTAATTTAATTCCTCCAGGGGAAAATCATCAAAAGAAAATCTGAAAAGGTGCATTTGAGAAAGATGAGATGGGAGATGATCTTTTGTTCAGCACTCGTGTCCTAAGTAGGCTGCACTATTTATACATTATTTTAGTTACTCATTACAGCAACAAGAAATACCTTCATCTTTTTAGAGAAGAGTGAAATTGAAGCCAGAGAGGTTGGCTAACTTGCCCAAGATCACACAGCTTCCAAGTTGAAGAGCTGGGATTTCATTTCAGGTTTCCCATTTGGCAACATCCAAGCCCTTTCCACAATTCCACACTGTCAATTTGCTTCCCAAACCAAGGTATTGTGGCCCACAGGAGGTGTTCTATGCTGAGGTTAATATTAATAAATAAGCTATTTCTGTTGACACCCACCATGTTTATGTGACACCATGCCCAGTCATCTACTTCCAAGATGCACATCAATAGTTACATTTTACCCAAAGTTCTCAGAGGGGACTCCTGAAATTACAGACACGAGGAGATGGAACCAATGACACCTGGGGCTGCCATGCAGCTTTAGAGGGTGCCAGCCCCAAGCTTTGGCAGCTTATATGTGGCATTGGGCCTTTGGGTGTGTAGAAGGTAAGAGTTGAGGTTTGGGAACCTGTCTCTAGATTTCAGAGGATGTATGGAAATGCCTGGCTGTCCAGAAAGAAGTCTGCTGCAGAGGTGGAGCCCTCATGGAGAACCTCTAGTAGGGCAATCAATGCAGAGAAGAAACATGGGGTTGGGACCTTCTCTCAGAGTCCCCACTGGGGCACTGCCTAGCAGAGCTGTGAGAAAGGGCCACTTTCCTCCAGACCCCAGAATGATAGATCCACTGACAGCCTGCACCGTGCACCTGGAAAAGCTGCAGGCACTCAACACCAGCCTGTGAAAGCAGCCATCATATTTGGGTGGGGTCACATGGGGACTATACCCTGCAAAGCCACAGGGGCAGAGCTGCCCAAGGCCTTGGGAGCCCAACCTTTGCGACAGCATGCCTTGGATGTGAGACACAGAGTCAAAGGAGACTATGTTGGAGCTTTAAGATTTAATGGTTGCCCTGCTGGGTTTCAGACTTGCATGGGGCCTACTGGCCCTTTGTTTTAGCCATTTTCTCCTATTTGGAATGGGGGCATCTAGCCAATGCCTATACCCCCATTTTATCTTGGAGGTAACTAACTTGCTTTTGATTTTACAGGCTCATAGACAGAAGGAACTTGCCTTGTCTGAGATGAGAATTTGGACTCGGACTTTTGGGTTAATGCTGGAATGAGTTAAGACTTTGGGGGACTATGGGGAAGGCATGATTGTGTTCTGAAATGTGAGAAAAACATAAGATTTGGGAGGGGCCAGGGCCAGAATGACATGGTTTGGCTCTATGACCCCACCCAAATATCATCTCAAATTGTAATCCCCACGTTTCGACAGAGGAAGCTGGTGGGAGGTGATTTGATCATGGGACCAGTTTACTCCATTCTGTTCTCGAGACAGTGAGTGAGTTCTCAGGAGATCTGATGGTTTAAAAGTGTTTGGCTTTCTCTCCTACTGCCACCATGCAAGATGTGCCTTGCTCCCTCTTCACCTTCTGCCATGATTGTAAGTTTCCTGATGCCTCCCCAGCCATGTGTAACTGTGAGTCAATTAAACTTCTTTCCTTTATAAATGACCCAATCTCAGGTAGCTCCTTATAGCAGTATGAGAATGGACTAATACATGTCCTGAACCGGAGCACTTTGCTTCCTTTTTCTGCTCTTCTCCATTCTTTAGGAGTGGGATACAATAAACTGGGGAGTGCAACTCATCCCTCAATCACTGATCTGAGTATGGATATCAAAAGAAACATTTCCTGAATCAAGACGCTGAGCTGGAAGCTTCCACAGTTGTGCCTATACTGTGGCAGTCCTGCACGAACCTGTCAGGCCCCATGGCAACCTGCAGTGCTGAGGTCTCCCAGGGCAAATGGAGCTGCAGGATGCTCACTACACCCCCAGAAACAGAAGCAGGGACAAGGACACAGGCCTCTCTGTGAGCAACACTGACTTTCGGCACAGGTGAGATCCCATGCCCCTCCTCACTCCAGAATACTGCTAAGCACATAATTGATCTCTCTCCTTCCCATTCACTCACATCTCCCAAAACAAAGGAAGAGAGACCCATTCCACTGATAAGAGCCTGACTTTCCATTGCTGAGCCACGTTTTACTATTGAGTGAGGCAACTGCTTTGAAAATCCATTTTTTGGTGCATTTTCTTGCCAGCTATTTCTTCACTTACAGGGTTCTGAGAGGCCTGGCCTCTACTTCCTCTGCCGATCCAGTATGTACCACCTGCCTGCTGAGGGGCTCAGTGGCTTAGTGGTTTCAACCCTGGCTACACCGTGGAACCATCCAGGGAGCTTTCCAATTACTGAGACCTGAACTTTAGTCTCAGATTCACGGAAACCTGTGGAATAGGGACCCATGACCTGGAGTCTGTAAGGCTTCCCCATTGATGTGATGCTTGGTGAAATCTGTTTGGACGAGTACATTCAGCGGCCACTTGCCATGGCTTTTCCTATCTCTATAGCTACATCTGGTTCCCTGGATCCCCGCAACTAGATTTAAGCTGGAGGAAGAAGTTTCCATTTTGGCCTTGAGCCTAAGCCATGTTTTTCAAACCTGCTTTTGGCAGAACAGTGCAATGAGGCATGAGAGTTTTGCCAGTATACTAATAAAGCCATGCTCTCCCATCTGCTGCAGGATCCCTGTGGGCCTGCTCTACTGTCCTGAACCTGGAGGAGAAGAGGAGCAAGTGGGAGGAACTGGGCGCCACGACTCCCTGGCAAACAACACTGGGAACTTCCAACCATTTTAAAAACAGAATCACTTACTTCAGTATATCTCGGCCAGTTCACCAAATGACTTTAGGTGGCTTACACTGTAAATGTAGAAAACAAAATGATGATAAAAATAGGAATAGAGATTTTGGACCAAGGAATTATAATGTCAAGTAGAGAGCAAGGCAATTTAAAAAAAAAAGAGAGCAGAGGAGTGCAGATCAAAAACAAAGCATGCAGTGTATATACTGAGGTACTTCAACCTGTTAAGAGTAACTGGGCATTGCTTGATTCGATAACACACATTTTGAGTGTAAGAACTGGACGTTATTCCCATTTTACAGATGATAAAACTGAGACTTAACAGATTGTCTGAAGCCTGGCAGCTGGTGACCCGAGAGTCACATTCAGGCTGCCTGTGGTGGGGCCTTTGTTCCTATGGCACCTCAAGACCTCGCTAAAGTGGTTTAGCCCTGAGCTTCCCTTCAACTAGAGGGAAGAAGACTGACATAGCCAGACACAAACATATTCATTATCAGAAAGGATGAAGCATTCCAGTTCCCCAGGAAAAGCAGTATTTCCCTCAATCACTCGATTCAAAAATGGCATTCCTCAGGTGCGAGTGGGGAAGGCTTCGTCACAGATGGGCAGAGGGCAGCGTTTTGTGGCATAAGTGGGAGTTCACCAGGTGGGCAGGGGTGGGAGAACATTTAGGAAAATGTACGGCACATTTAAAGACCTGGACAATTAAAAGAAACCATCTGGTGTTGGAGGCTACAAAGAGGTCAGAGTTTATGAAGCACAAAGTGAGGTTAACTAATAGCATTTTAAACCTTAGTCAAATTAGAAAACCAAAGAGAAGCGAAAAGAAAATTTAATTTAAAGACATAGAATACAATCTTATTAAGGTGGGCTTCACTAATGTGGAACATGCAGTGATTCAGAGATGTAAAAAAAAAAAAAGCATTCACAAAGCTAATTTATAACGTAAGCAAGATTGGAGGCAGCAGTTCAAAGTCACATAAGGCACCAATAGGTTTTCAAATATTCAGGAATGCATGGTCACACAGCAACAAAGATATGCTAATGATAAGCACTTAACATATTCATTACAACAGGTCCCTATGGTCCTGTGGTACCACTCCTAGGTACGCCTTATTAGTCTTTCTACTTTCTGCACAATGTTGATGCACAAGCCTGCCTTGCTTGGCTTGCTTCTGTCCAAACAACCACCTTGCATCTTTAATTAAAGTAATACTCATTTTATGTGTACCTTTAGCTGGAATTGTGACTGAGAAAGGCAGCCTCGGTCACCAATCTGCTTTATAACGTTCTGTAAAGGATCTCTGTAATGCCCAGGACTCCCCGAGATTCACCTCCAGACGCAAAACCTGGGAATGGGTTGTGCTTCATCAGAAATCTCATTACTCTCAGTATAGACCTGAAAGGTGTGGACAAAATGGAAATTGTCAGAGTGGCTTAGGTTGATTTTTCCTTTCACTGCACCTCATACAAAAGTGCATAATTAGGAAGGAAAGACAGGATCAGCCACCTCTGTATAAACACTGTGCACGGCAGGGATTTTAAACCAGGCTGACACAAAGAACTACCATGTGACTCCCACACAAGCAGTGCCACTGAAAAGTGACACGAGGACACAATGTTTGGATGCAGCAGAGCATGAAGGCCAAGCTCCCAGACCTTTGTGCATGTCGAGTCCTCTGCCAGGTGCCGCCTTCCTCCTTTATCTGCCTCTTGAAACCCTGTCTCTTTTAAGAGAGAGTGTGGCATCACCACCCCATGGATCATCAGGATTCCATGTGTGCCTTGGGCCTAAATATGCTGCAGAGAGTGAGAGAGAGGTCCATTTCCACCCTTCACTCCTACCAGACAAACTCCCCCAGATGGAGAAGCACAGCAGCTTTCTCCCCCTTGTCCTTCAGTACCCAACTCAAACTTTCATGCAGGAAGCATTGGTTGAACAAATGGCCATTAATCCTCCGAAAAAAATTATTAGTATTACTGGGAATCAAAGGCACATGTATTAAAACAAGTATAAGCTACCACCTTCCCACCAACATGCCCCATCAAATTACAAATTCGTTGGTGAGAAGGTGGTGAAAGAGGCATTTCCACAGGTGGCGTGTCAAGTAGTATAAATTCTGAAATGCAGTTTCACAGTATGTTTCAAAAGCTTTTTGACAGTGTTGGCTGACATCTAGATGTTTATATTCTGTGCAGATAATCAAGGATGCAGACAAAGTTTGATCATCATAGTAACAGCTAACTTTGAGAAGTATCCATTATTAGGCAACATGCCCTCACTTTATATAGATTTTGTGAAGCCCCTACTCTGGTGAAATAAGAACAGTTCTTCAAGGGGGTAGTTTGTATGGCATGAGATAGCACATTTCAAGCATTTTGAAGAAAAACTAACGTGCAGACAAAAATGCAGTGAATTCTAGATATTTTCATTATTATCATTATTATTTGTGGGGGGGAAAAAAACATGTTTTACCATGAAACATAAATGAGGCTTATTCCAGGCAGGATGGCTCACTATTGATAAATTGAATACTGTCATTAACCATAATTGAAGAGCAAGGAACCTAAACATCTGAGCATTTTTATAATTTTTCAAAAAGCTTCTGATAAAATTCAAAATCAGTTCCAAAGATAAAAATCTCTTAAGAAAACAAGATTGAAAGGATAGCATCCAAAGATTATCCATGCACCAAACAAGGGAACTAGTTAAGAGGTATAACTTGCAAAAGCAGACTATGTTCAACTATTCATGCAATTATTCACGCCTTCTACCAATATTTCTTGAATGAATTCTTTGTGATGAAATCTGGCAGCCCAGAAATAGTGCATTCGTTTTGGTGGAAATAAATAAGGAACTAACCAAACAAATGAACAAGATAATTTCCCATGGTAACATACGATCTGAAAAAACTGACACAGAGTGATGAGGAACAGACTGAAGGACTGGGTGGCCATAAGAGCTGCCCACTGCATATGCTCCCTGACTCCTGCTGCAGCAGCTAAAGGAACTCCAATCGAGTTCAGCTTGAAAACGATCAGTCAACTCAGTCATGCTATGTAGCAAAGTGGTTCCAAGAGGATGACAAGTTAGCACAGAGTCACCAAGACATGAGTGATCTACAGAGCTGGGCACCTCCGACCAGCTCCACACCAAACCCCACCCTGAACGCTTCCCAAAGAGTATGATGTGCCATGGTGAGCTCTTTGCTAGCCGCAGTCTCCACCACTCCTTATTGTCCCTCCCTATTGTCCTTCTTCATTCATTTGTCACCTGCCTGCCCCTGCAGACATCTGAGGTTTTGAGTCACAATTTGGTACATCTCTTGGGCCTAAAGACCTGAAGGTGAAGACCATTTCTAAAGCCCACCTGCTCGTGGGAGGAAACCAACTTAAGTCCTGGCAGGGTGAATACCTGATGCTTCTAGAGATTTGAAAGGAGAGGACGGGGCATCGTATCTGCCATGGCACCCACTCTAACTGCATCACAGATGGTCGTGACCAACAGCAACGCTGCAGCCGTCCAGGGATGTGGAGTGCTGTGCTCACCTGGACCTGGATTTATTCCTGGCTGAATTTTCATCCCCTACATGTGTTCTTCCTTTTGTTTTCTCACTTAGTAGTAATATTTCTTATCTTTTTTTTTAAATTTTTTTATTTTTTGAGACAGAGTCTTGCTCTGTCACCAAGGCTGGAGTGCAGTGGTACGATCTCAGTTCACTGCAACCTCCACCTCCCGGGTTCAAGCAATTCTCCTGCCTCAGCCTCCTGAGTAGCTGGGATTATAGGCATGCGCCACCACGCCCAGTTAATTTTTGTATTTTTAGAAGAGATGGGGATTCACCATGTTGGTCAGGCTGGTCTCAAATTCCTGACCTCGTGATCTGCTCACCTCAGCCTCCTAAAGTGCTGGAATTACAGGCGTGAGTCAACACACCCGGCCGTATCTTGAATTTTTAAATATTTCTGTTAGTGGTTTTAAGTATGTTCAGAACAAAACTGAGGTGGGCCCCCCTCCAAAAAAAAAAAAAAAAACTGAAGAAAGAAGAGAGGGGAAGAGAGAGACGGAAAAGGAAGAAGAAAAGAACCTCGTGGGGTGGCATCAGCCCATGTAGGCTGTCAGCATTCAGTGTCATTGAGGATGTAGGTTGTGCACCACCTGCGCTACCCATGAGATGATCCCAGCCAGGTGCCTGCGGAACGCAGAGCAAGACCACCACTCCCTCCCTCTCCACCTGCATTTCCATCTTGATCATATGGAGGAGAAAGTCTCAGTTTAAAGCTAGCCTGTCTTTAACACTTTCCTTCTCCCTGTCAATCTCCATTTTAAACAATGAAAGGCCCGGTCTCAGGCCAGAACTTTGGTAGGTAACAGTGTAAGGTTAGAATTTAATGATGCCATGTAAGTTTCATATATATATATGTTTAGGGTTTCCATCTATGTAAGACAACTGAAGATTGTTTTTTACTTACTTTGGTAATACCAAGTTTTAAGAATCCAGTTCAAGTGAGTTGATAAAAAGGTCAAGTCCCTAATAGCGCAGGTGGTTCTCAGACAGGAAGGTGGTATATATATGACCAAGTGAGGTCACTGGAGTTTGAGACCAGCCTGACCAACATGGTGAAATCCCATCTCATCTAAAAATACAAAAATTAGCTGGGCATGGTAGCATGTGCCTATAATCCCAGCTACTCAGGAGGCTGAGGCATGAGAATTGCTTTCTTTTCCAGGACGTCACAGAATCAATTATCATCTAGAACATAAGTAATAACTTTGGAGGGTCATTCCAATATTCTTTGCTTTTTTTGTTTGTTTGTTTTTTTTGTTTTTGTTTTTGTTTTTTGAGATGGAGTCTCACTCTGTCACCAGGTTGGAGTGCAGTGGCATGATCTTGGCTCACTGCAACCTCTGTCTCCCAGGTTCAAGCAATTCTCCTGCCTCAGCCTCCCAAGTAGCTGGGATTACAGGTGGCCACCACCAAGTCCGGCTAATTTTTTGTATTTTTAGTAGAGACAAGGTTTCACCATGTTACCCAGGCTGGTCTCAAACTCCTGATCTCAGGTGATCCACCTGCCTCAGCCTCCCAAAGTGCTGGGATTACAGGTGTAAGCCACTGCAACCACCCCATTCCAATATTCTTTTACTGGTTGAAAAGTGCCCAGGAGTAGCAGGTTGCTGGCCTAAGAAGGAGGAAGGGGAGGAGGTAGCAAGAACAAATCCAGTGCATTTTATAAATGCCTCATATCCCTACTTCTATGTGAGCAAACAGCCACAGCCCTATCTTGAAGAATATATTGGCAAATCAAAGGTACATGTCCTGCCAATCAAAAAGAAAATACAGGCTGAGGCCGGAGGACTGCTCGAGCCCAGGAGTTGGAGGCTGCAGTTGAGCTATGATTGTACGAATGCATTCCAGCCCGAAAAAAAACAGAGACAACCTCGTCTATAAAAGCAAACCACCCCAAAAAGAAAAACACACACACACACACACACACACTTTGATATGGTTTGGATCTGTGTCCCCATCCAAATCTCATGTTCAATTATAATCCCCAATGTTGGAGGCAGGGCATGGTGGGAGGTGATTGGATCATGAGGGTGGTTTCTCATGAATGGGTTAGCACCACCCCCTAGATGCTGTCTTTGTGATAGTGAGTGAATGAGTTATCTTGAAATCTGATTGTTTAAAAGTGTGTAGTACTTCTCCTCCTTCATCCTGCTCCTGCCATGTAAGACATTTTTAGTAACGCTTCGCCTTCCACCATGATTGTAAATTTCCTGAGGCCTCCACAGAACCAGCCGCAGCTACGGTTTCTGTACAGTCTGCAGAACTATGAGCCAATTGAACCTCTTTTGTTTATAAATTACCCAGTCTCGGGTATTTCTTTACAGTAGTGCGAGAACTGCCCAATACACACTTCCAGTATGAATTATGGAGAATATAATTAAAAATAAAAACTAAGGAGAATTCCTGAGATCAAGACGCATTGAAGTTCATCTTTCAACTGCTCTGGCACATACATTTTCACAGTAAACTCAGCATGCTGTGGGGTAATTTATCACCCATGCAAAGGGCACTGTCTTGTGTTGGGATCTGAGGATAAGGATGAGCAAAGGGCAAGGTCTCCACCCTTGAGAATCTCTGCCCAAAGGGAGGACAGGTGGCTCCTCATCATTTCTTCCACCCTATTCTTTCTGAACTTCTGAACATACTAGGTCCCAAGCTATGGACCAAGTACAAATATCTACTTAAACATAACAAACATATGATCAAATGCTTACATGTGCCAGATACTGTTTAGGGGAACACAGCAGAAAACAATATACACAGGACCATTGGTCTCAGAAAGCTCACATTTTTTTCTGGGGATGGAAAAAATTTCTGCAAAGAAGTAAGAAAACACAACCTCAGAGATAAAAAGGGGCTGTGCTGAAATCAAACAGGCAGGTGAGAGAGGGAGAACGCCTATGAGTGGACAAGGCCAGATGGTTTGGGACGGCATCCCTGAAATGAACAAACTGTGAACCCTCTTTAAGGATGCTCAGATAGAACACGTGCAAAGCAGAGCCTGAGAGGTGCAGGGGCATGAGACGTGCGCCCTGCCAAGACAGCGGGGTAGGGAAAGGATTTCTGCTTCTGTAAGGAGGTGCCCAGCACAGGTGTCTCTGAAGCCTGTGGGTTCCCGAATGCAGCAGTCTCTGTAAGCTTTCAGTTCATTGTGTCCACCATCCCGTAAACGCACTTATGTTCTGAATCAGCAAACGCTCTGAAATCCTTGCACATTTGTTGGGAACAAGGGCCCTCGTGTCATCACCTTCCAAGATATTTCTTCTAGTTTCACACATGTGGCTGGAAATAAAAACCCAATCTCACTTGTGAAGAAGCCCCTACGGCTATGGGCTGTTCTGCAAGAGCAGGGGCCAGGACATTGGCACCGACTCTGTCAGGATGCAGAAGCACAGCTGGAGGAGAAGCAACGGGCACACCTGTTATTCCTGCTGACCATCTCTGCAGGCTGCATGACGCAGAGGCTTCCATGGCACCCGGGAGGCAAGGTCTGTGGTGGGAGATGCTCAAGCTTGGAGTCAGACAGACATGGGTTGAAATACTGACTCCTCCGCATAAAGGCCTGAGGACCCTGGGGGAAGTACTCCACCTTTTGAGGCCTCAGTCTTTCATCTGCTAAGCTGAGCTATCTGTTCACAGCATTCCCTTTCATTCACATTTGCAGGGGAAGAAGGTTCATGATCTGCCGAGGGAGGAGGATGAGGGGCGAGGGAGAGGAGATGAGGTCCAGTCCTGCAGAGCAGCAGTGACACAAGCTGAGAGCGGATTCCAACGTGCTCTTAAGGGTCAGGTGCAGAGACAGCGTCAGGAGGCACGAGGGGACAGTGGCCCACCCTATACCTATCACCTCGTCACCCTACTCTCTGCCCTCGCTCCCCCAGGGATGGGCAGGCAAGCCTTAGAAAGTTCTGTGGCCAGGGGTTCCTCTTCTTCATGGGCCACAGGGAGGGAAGGCATTGGGAGGCACTGGGGACCATCCCCCCATAGCCGACAGGAGGAAGAAGAGGCGATCCAAAGGCTGGACTGGGCACTTCCACCTATGTGTGTTCCCAAAAACGTTACACTCACAGAAGCAGAAAGTGGAACGGAGGGTTCCAGGGGCTGGGTGGAGGCGAGATGCCGGTCAAAGGGCACTATAAACTGTCGGTTATAGGAGGAGCAGGCCCTGGGCTCTAAAGTACAGCATGGTGACTACAGCTGATAAGAATGAGTTGTGTACTCGAAATTTGCCAAGAGAGTAGAACTTGGTGTTCTCACCACACACAAAAAAGGGGACTGTGTGAGGTGATGGATGGGTTAATCAGCTTGAGTGTAGTAATGATTTCATAGTGTGTACACATATCAAAACATCACGGTGGATGCCATAAATATATACAACGTTTATTGGCCAATCCTACGTTAATAAAGCTGGAAGAAAAATTGCTTCATTTAAAAATACCCTATTGTGATCATGTTTAAACTTACGCTGTGAGTCAGCTTCATTATTTCCCTTAGTGATTTGACTTTCTGTCGTGTGTGTGTGTAAATGTTACGAACTCAGAACAGCCTGGGGCTAGTGTCTTCTAAATAAATTGTACCTTCTGCTATGTTTTTATTAATAAAGCACCATTATTACTTTGGGGTGGAAAAGTCTTGAGCTTGATCTTCCAGGGCCCCGAGGACCAGGCTGCTGTGTTGCATGAGGTGTCCTGGAGTTGCACACAGCAGGGGTCTTGCTGGGAATTCAATAACACGAGGAATGTCTCGAATCCACAACATTCCCTTGTGATAGGTTTTCTAAGAAAACATCATCATTTTGGACTCAGGACCTTGCAATGTGAACCTTAAACTGATCCTGTCATTCGGTGCTGGCATCTCAAAGTGTTCTACACAGTAGAAGCCCAGGTGGCCATTTATTAGTGAAGCATGCCTCCCTGGCAGCAGACGTTCACTCCGTGCTATTTTCTATGTCTCTACAGTTGGACATGGGTCCTGATGCCCTGAGGCACTGCACGGCCTCTGGTTGGACAGGGAAGGTGTGTGGGGTTGCAGGGAGCACGTGCCATGCCCCTGTTGTATTCCCCCCTCCCTCAGCCTGTGCCGGTCACTGACCTGGGAGCACAGTAGTTAATATGGATTTGGAATAGGACCCTTTTCTTTAACCATTCATGTGTTGCCTTCAATTTTACAAATTGCAATTTATTTTGTCAAGCCCGTAAGTCTTTTTTTGATTTGATCACATAGTCTGAGTCATCTATCTCCACTCATCAAAATCGGCTACGCTTGGGCCCAATTCTCAGCCCACGAAGCAGGCTATGGGTGGTCAACTTTCAGACTCGCTGAGCAGGACAGACTAGGCTACCAGCTGCCAAAATGTTTGAGCAGCAGAAACCCTTCCTTAAATGAAATCAAATGTAGAACACCAACAGGTTAAAAAAGGAATGCAGGATAAGACACGGCAGAGGCCTGGTCCACAAACTCAACCCCATTGGCCCCCAAGTGACCCTAAGGAACTTCCTGGACCCCCTATGGCACCGTGGGAACCAAGGAAAACCAGAGTTTAAGGTTTTTACTTCACAGCAGAGAAAATGGAGGCCCAGAGAAGGAAAAGGTCTCAAAATTCGAGTTAGCAGATAAGAGGCCACTAGTTGGGCTCAGTTTTCCCTCTGAAATTCCTCACAATTTCAAACAACTTTTATTGCATCAGGAAGAACAGTGCGGGCAGTGTTATGTTGTAGAGAGTGCAGGCTCTGGAGTCACAAAGGCTGGCTATGAATCGCAGGCCCGCTTCCTGCAAACTGTGTGGCCCTGGACAATCATTTCGCTTCTCTGAGCCTCAGTTTCCCCATCTGTAATAGCACCTGCCTTGGAGACCTGCTCCGAGTGTCCAATGTCACAAAACCCAAGAGGTGCTACTTCTTCCGGGAGCCGCCCCTGATGTCTGCAAGGGATGACGAGGTTCGTCTTACTCCACAGTCTCAGAGCTTCCTGTGAGCATCCTTACCCACACCAGCCAGAATTCTGAATTCTAGCTCTGTTTATAATGGTCTGAGTTTTGCCAATCTCCCTGTCCAGAATGAGAAAGCGGGCACTCTTCAGGGTGAGCCATGACTCTTTTGCTCTGCCTATGTCACCAGTACTTAGGACAGTGCCCGGTACACAGTAGGTGCTTAATATGTGGAATAAATGAACCCATGACACCAAATGCAGTGTGGCATCCTGGCAAAGGGCACTCTGATCGCACTAGTCAAGCACGTGGCCCACTCCTTTACAGGTTTTCTAACCTCCCTCTGCCTCAATTATCTCTTCTGCAAAATGCAGAAGCAAAGTTCCAGCCTAACAGAGGTCTGGTGAAGAATGAATGAGATGATGCCTGTGAAATGTTGACAGAGTGCCAGGTACCCCGTAAGTGCTTAACAAATGTTAGCTATGAAAATTGTCACCATTACCCACCAACATATACAAGGTTACTTCCCTTCCTTCCCTTCACAAACTTTCCCTGAATCAGAGGTGTGGAGGCTGAAATCCCAGTTTTTCAGTCAATGTACAGGCTAGCAAAAGCATTTCTGTTGGGTTTAGAGGACTAAAGTGTTCTGTTCTGATTCTGGTTTCCAGTTCAGTGTGGGTCCATGTGAGTGAGGAACCAAGTGAGCTGACCATGTACTGCTCTCCGCATATGACTTGTGGGGAAGATAAGGACATTTGTTCTTTCAACTGGTTCATTCAACAACTACTTACTGAGCAACTAGTAGATGCCAGCCATGGTTCTGAATGCTGGGAATAGAGTGGTAAAAATGTAGACGACATGCAAATTAAAACAACGGAATACCACTACACATCTATTAGAGTGAACAAAATCCAGAACACTGACAACTCCAAGTGCTGGTGAGGACGTGGAGGGAGCAACAGGAACTCATTCCTCACTGGTGGGGAAAAACAGATTGGCAATGTCTTACAAAACTAAGCCTGCTCTTACTACACAATCCAGCAATCACTTTCCTTAGTATTTATCCAAAGGAGTTGAAAATGTCCATCTGCAGAAAAACTTGCACACAGACGTTTAGAGCAGCTTTATTCACAATTGCCAAAACATGAAAGCAACTAAGACATCCTTCGGTAGGTTACCGGGTAAATAAATTGCAGTGTGTATAGATAAGGGAATATTATTTGGCACTAAAAAGAAATGAGTTATCAAGCCATGAAAAGACATAGAGGAAAGTAAAATGCATATTGCTAAGTGAAAGAAGCCAATCTGGAAAGTCTACACACTGTATGATATCGACTGGGTGACATTCTGGACAAGGCACAACTCTGAAAACAGTGAAAAGATCAGTGGTTGCCAGGGTGGAGGGGAGCGAGGGATGAATCAGCGGATCACAGAGGGTTTTAGGGCAGTGACATTGCTCCGTATGTCACTACGGTGGTGAATACACGTCATTATACATTTGTCCAAACCTACAGAATGTATAACACCAAGGGTGGACTCTAATGTACACCATAGATCCTGGGTGATAATGATGTACCACCGTAGGTTCATCAAAGGTAAAAATTATACCACTGTGGTGGGGAAGGTGCTGCATGGGTGGGGGCAGCAGGTGCCTGGGAAATCTCCTCTTAATTTTGCTGTGAATTTTTACATCTGTTTTTCTTTCTTCTTTTTTTTTTTGTGATTATACTTTAAGTTCTAGGGTATATGTGCACCATGTGCAGGCTTGTTACATAGGTATACATGTGCCATGTTGGTTTGTCGCACTCATCAGCTCGTCATTTACGTTAGTATTTCTCCTAATGCTATCCCACCCCAGCCCCCCGCATGACAGGTCCCGGTGTGTGATGTTCCCTGCCTTGTATCTATGTTACACCTGGTTTTCTTAAATAAAGTCTTTTTAGAAAAAAAAAAAAAAGATGGCAGTTATCATCCTCATGGAGGGACATCTTTCTTCTAGTTGTGTGTGGGGGGAGAAAGGGGCATAGAAAATAAACAAGTAAAATGCATAATGTGTTCCCAGGTGAAAGTGTAGCCACACAGGAAGTGGGTTAGGGACAGCCAAGGTGGGAGCAGCTTACAATTTTAGTTGAGAGGTCTGAGAAAGATCTGAAATGCAAGGTGACAGCAGACAGAGAGCTGAAGGAAGTGAAGGGGTATGCCTTGCAGATTTCCAGACAAAATCACCCAGCCAGACAGCACAGTGAGTGGAAAAACCTGGCAGGGGTGGGGGGCGGGTCGGAGAAGGGACATGTGTGCCTGACGTCAGGGAAACTGTGGGGAGCTGCCATGTGACTTTCAAACACTTGAGGATCAAGGGCGGCACCGTTTCCAATTTAATTAAGCTCGCTACAGCAGGCAAATACTTTCCATTAAAACGTATTACATTCAAATGCTATTTCTGCGGCTCTTTGGGATGTGAGCTTCACATAAAATTGCTCGGTCATCGACCACCGTGGCCTCTGTCTGCACAGTCGCCACCTCCCACTAGCAATTTCATGCACATGAACTCTCCAGCAAAATTATAGGGTATTATTCACACTTTGGATTTTCTCAGAAGGAAGAATAATAATGTACACTGCTCCAGCAAATCATCTTTTCCACAGGGCTTCCATCCACGGGGTCTCATTTAGTTTGAAGCTCACAAAGCATGAAAGGGAGGGAGCTATAGGTGTGTCCTACACAAGGAAACTGAGGCTTTCACACCTAGGAAGAGGAATGGCCATTTTCCACGTCTACTACATTGTTGAGTATATAATCACCATGCTTCCTTCCTCTCCCTCACAGTAGGATCCATCACTGACACTTACTCATCTTTTTATTTTTGAGGCTTAGCTTTGGACCTAACTCTCAGAAGCTGGCTTTAGAAAGAGCATAGGCTTTGGTGTTAGATCTGAGTCTGGCAGGGTTGTGCTGGAGCCGGCTTATACTAGCTTATCATAATCAAATGCTAAATCTTCAGAAATGTTGCAGGCTGTCTGACACCACATTGTTAGTTTGAAATCAACCATTATGAAACACTATTTACACCATGGAAATTGGCAAACAGGGCTTGTCCCCACCACCTCCTCTGCCTCCCGGCCCCACCACACTCCATCCTGGAGAGCTGGTTGTTAAGCATTTACCAGCACACCATTGTTTTTAATCCCAGTACTGACACTTGTTGGCTATATATTTTGCACAAATAATCCACTAGTCTTCAGCTTTTCCAGCTGTAAACTGGAGATAGTAACATCCACCTTGCACGATGGTTCTGAGGATTAATCAAGATAAAATATGAAAAGAGCTATGCGCTGTAGGTGATGGATAAATGGTACTAGTACTACTATTACCAAATAGGTGTGGAATAAATTTAATAATTCCCCATGAACCAAGAGAGTTCTGGTTCAGAAGACCCTTGGGAAAGCCTGAAGAGCAGTCAGGAAAATGGGGACAAGAAGGTGCTGTGTTGTGGTGACGGAGAAGCGGAGTACCCCACACACGGTTCACAGGTCTGGAAGAGTCCTGGCTCTTCCGCATGACCCTGGGTAAACCCCATGGCTTCTCTGACCACTGGACAGATTCCGTCACTCACCTGCAGGAACTGCCTGACACACCAGAGCCAATTCCCCAAGCCCAGCTGTGATTTCCCCAATTCCTGTTTTTGCACTGTGTGTCCTCTGGCTCCTCACACAGCCCTCTAAACAGCTCAGCACAGGCCCGAGTGTCAGAGTGCAGTCAGGTGTATCCTGTGACCCACACTCACAGCCTCCAATCCTGCCCCCTGAAGAGTAACAAACTCATGTCGCTTACAAAGAAAACATTACACATCTGGTATTTTTAAAGCATAAGATGAAGTTTCCATGGTGCTACAAATGCTGGAACCGTCAAGAATGAGAGAGGGACTCCAGACAGGAGAGCATCACCTCTTACCCCTCTATTTATGGATGTTACCATGGTGATGGGCGTGTCTGGGAGGCACTGGAGACTGACGAAGACATCACTAATTGGAACTGGGAAAACCCCAGGGACATTCTCCGTCTCTGTGTGTCGGGGATGGACCAGGATATCACTTAACCCTCCAGGGCATGGTGGGTGTTTGAAACCTCTATAGTTTTTAAGTTACCCCAGGACACCAAAGCACGATAACCACCCAGTATGGAGGGAAGAGAGCAAGCAAGACAAGTGACTGCCGGTTAGCATCTGTCTTCTCTCACTTGTAAGACAGGGAGGAACTGTCTTCCTCACAGTTCTGCCACCAGGGTCTAGCACAGCCTTTGGCATGTCAGGGGCCCTTAACAGCACTGCATGAATTAATCTACTAAACGTCAGTTGCTGGGGAGACAGAGATGAATAAGGCATGGTCCCCGTCCTCAAGCAGCCCACTGCTCATGGAGGAAACACCCCCCCCCAGCAGATAACCTTGACAGAGCTGCCTTTGTGCCGTAACAGGATCTGGGAGAAAGCACCACTGTCTGGGGCTGGTGCCCCGAGGAGGGCTGATGGAGGAGGTGAGGCCTGGACTATGAACTCCAAGAGGACAGGAGCCATACTGACTGTCTTCACCACTGCACCCTTAGAAATTAGAAGAGTGCCTGGTACCCAGTAAGAGCCCAGTGAGTATCGACTTAATGAATGAATTCCTGTGGAGGATGAGCAGGAGTTCTCACAGTGAACGAAGAGGAGACGGTGTTCCAGGCAGAAGGCACAGCCTGTGCGGAGGCCTGGAGAGATGAGAACAGCAGGATGTATTACAGATCACCACAAACCAGTTAGTATGGATGAGAACAAAAATGGCCCAAGATGGTATTAGGGGTGGGTGTCAGGGGATGAGACTGGACATAGTGCTACAAGCTAGGTCAGAGAAAGACATTTATTCTGAGGGCTTCGGGAGCCACTGTGGTATTTTATGCAGAGACATAGTAAGCACAGACTTATGCTTTGACACGACCTGTCCTGTGAAGGGCACATGGGTGATGGGTAACTGGCTGGGCATTGAAACACTAGTTAGGAGCCTGTAACAACAGTTCAGGCTAGGCACAATTGCTTCTGTGGAAATGGCACTGCTCAGCATCGAGAAATTGTCTGTAAGGCTGAGACGCTTTGTCAAAGGTTTCCCTGGGGCCTTCCAGTCTCTGTCCTCCCCCAAGTCCCTTTCCCTGCCCTCCACTGCTTCAGCCAGATCAGCTCTGCCTTCGAATAATTAATATAGTTTTATTTTAATCAAAGTTCTCAACACTTAAAATGTAGCCTTTGATTTAAGTGATTGTTTCTTGGCTTAGACTGGCATGTAGATATCTGTGTATGGACTCAGTCCATTGCTACTCAAAGATGATTCTAGAAACCTACATTGCCCTGATTGCCATTTAAACTAAGTTCTGACATCTGTTCTCATCCTGAGAACGTTCATTCATTCTCTCGGTTGTTTAGGCAGTAGACAGGGACAGATGCCTTCCCCCTCCAATTTTAAACAAAACAGATTAACAGTGAGTCTAGTAAATACAGTCAATTAGATAAGTAGAAATGGAATTTGAAAATATGTTCCGAACATATGAATGAACTACTGACCCATTAACATTCAATCAGGATAACAGTCTAACGCTAAAAACGCATTTTCCAAAAGTCTGTGTCCCCACGTCTGACGCTGGAGGAGGAGGAGAGAACACATAGTCACACGGAAACATAGAGCAACCTCACTTCAGGTGCTCAACCAGCCAGAAGCCAGCCTCAACGGACAAGTGCCAGTACAGGCACACCTCATTTTCCTGTGCTTCTCTTGACAGCACTTAGCAGATACTGCGTATTTTACAAAGCGGAGGTGCGTGGCAACCCTGCATCAACCATGTCCATCGGTGCCTTGTTTTCCAACAGCACATGCTCACTCTGTGTCTCTGCCACATTTTGATAATTCCTGGAATATTCTGACCTTTTTCATTATTATGATATTTGTTGTGGCAGTGATCTTTGTATTTTTTTTTTTTTTTTTTTTTGAGACGGAGTCTCGCTCTGTCGCCAGGCTGGAGTGCAGTGGTGCAATCTTGGTTCACTGCAACCTCTGCCTCCCAGGTTCAAGCAATTCTCTTGCCTCAGCCTCCTGAGAGTAGCTGGGATTACAGGCGTGCGCCACCATGCCCAGCTAATTTTTGTATTTTTGGTAGAGACGGGGTTTCACCATGTTGGCCAGACTCTTCTGGAACTCCTGACCTCAAGTGATCCGCCCGCCTCAGCCTCCCAAAGTGATCAATGATCTTTGATATTACTACTGCGATTGTTTTGAGGCATCGTGAGCTGCACCCATATAAGAAGGTAAATGTAATCAATAAATATTGCGCGTGTTCTGAATGCTCCATCACTGGTCGTTCCCCTATCTCTCTCCCGCCCCTTGGGTCTCCCTATTCCCCAAGACACAATACTGCAATTAGGCCAAGTAATAAAACTACAATGGCCTCTGAGTGGTCAACTGAAAGGAAGATTCCCGTGTCTCTCAATTTAAATCAAAAGCTAGAAATGATTAAGCTTAGTGAGGAAGGCATGTCAAAAGCCAAGATAGGCTAAAAGTTGGGACTCTTTTGCTGAGCAGTTAGCCAAGTTTTGAATGCAGAGAAAAAGTTACTGAAAGAAGTTAAAAGTGCTACTCCAGTGAACACACCAATGATAAAGAAGAGAAACAGTCTTATTACTGATATGGAGAAAGTTGGAGTGGTCTGGATACAAAACCAAACTTGCCACAACATCCCCTTAAGCCAAAAGCCTAATCCAGAGCAAGTTTCTAACTCTCCTCAATTTTATGAAGGCTGAGAGAGGTGAGGAAGCTGCAGAAGAAAAGCTGAAAGGTAGCAGAGCTTGGTTCAGGAGGTTTAAAGAGGAAAAAAGCTGTTTCCAGTACATAAAAATGCAAAGTGAAGTAGGAAGTGCTGATGGAGAAACTGTCCCAAGTTACCTAGAATATCTTGCTAAGGTCATTGACAAAGATGGCTACACCAAACAACAGCTTTTTCAATTAAACAAAACAACCTTATACTTATATAAGAAGGCAAACTTAATAACTGTTGTGTGTGTTCTGAAGGCTCCAATCACTGGCTACCCCCTATCTCACTTCATAAAAGTGTCGGAGGTAGATGCCATCTAGGACTTTTACATCTATAAAGAAGTCAATGGCTGGTTTTATTTTATTATTTATTTATTTATTTTATTTTTTTTTTTTTTTTGAGATGGAGTTTTGCTCTTGTTGCCCAGGCTGGAGTGCAGTGGCGCAATCTCAGCTCATCGCAACCTCTGCTTCCTGAGTTCAAGCGATTCTCCTGCCTCAGCCTCTCCAGTAGCTGGGATTACAGGCACGCACCACCATGCCCAGCTAATTTTGTATTTTCATTAGAGACGGGATTTATCCATGCTGGTCAGGCTGGTCTTGAACTCCTGACCTCAGGTGATCTGCCCGCCTCAGGTTCCCAATGTGCTGGGATTACAGGCATGAGCCACCATGCCCAGCCAATGCCTGGTTTTAAAACTTCAAAAAAACAGGCTGACTCTTGCTAGGGGCTAATGCAGTTGGTGACTTTAAGTTGAAGCCAATGCTCACTTACCATTCCAAAAATCCCAGGGCCCTTAGGAATTCTGCTAAATGTATTCTGCTTGTGTTCTATAAATGGAACAACAAAGCCTGGAAGACAGCACATCTGATTACAGAATGGTTTTCTAAATATTTTAAGCTCACTATTGAGAAAACAATACCACGGCTCAGAAAGCAAGATTCCTTTCAAAATATTACTGCTTGTTGACAACACACCTGGTCACTCAAGAGCTCTAATGGAGATGTACAAGGACATGAATGTTGTTTCCATGCCTGCCAACATAACATCTAACCTGCAGTCCGTGGATCAAGGAGTAACCTTGACCTTCACATCTTATTATTTAAGAAGCACATTTTGGGGCTGGGCGCGGTGGCTGACATCTGTAATCCTAGCACTTTGAGAGGTCGAGGCAGGCAGATTACCTGAGGTCAGGAGTTCAAGACCAGCCTGGCCAATGTGGTGAAACCCCGTCTCTACTAAAAATACAAATAGCTGGGCATGGTGGCGGCCACCTGTAGTCCCAGTTACTCAGGAGGCTGAGGCAGGAGAATAACTTGAACCCGGGAGGCAGAGGTTGCAGTGAGCCGAGATCACGCCACTGCACTCCACCCTGAGTGACAGGGCAAGACTCCGTCTCAAAAAAAAAAGAAAAGAAAAAAAGGATATTTTGTAAGGCTACAGCTGCCAGTGATCATGATTCTGCTGATGGATCTGGGCAAAGTAAATTGAAAATCTTCTGGAAAGAATTTGCCATTCTAGATGCCATAAGAACATCTGTGATTCATGGGAGGTCAAAATATCACCATTAACAGGAGTTTAGAAGAAACCGATTCCAACCTTCATGGGTGACTTTGAGAGGTTCAAGATTTCAGTGGAGGGAGTTGCTGTAGATGTGGTGGAAGTAGCAAGAGAACCAGAATTAGAAGTAGAGCCAGAAGATATCACTGAACTGTTGCAATCTCATGACCAAATTTGAACGGGTGAGGAGCTGATTCTTATGAATGAACAAAGAAAGTAGTTTCTGAAGATGGAACCTATTCCATATGAAGATGCCGTGAATATTTCTGAACCAATTCAAAGGATTTAGAATATCACATAAACTTCGTTGAGAAATCAGCAGCAGAGTTTTAAAGGATTTTAAACGATTGACTCTATTTTTGAAAGAAGTTCTACCATAGGTAAAATGCCATCAAATAGCATCTCATGCTACAAAGAAATCTTCCGTCAAAGGAAGAGTTAATCATTGTGGCACACTTCATTGTTGTCTTAATTTAGGAAGTTGCCACAGCAATCACCGCTCTGATCAGTCAGCAGCCGTCAACATCAAGGCGAGACACTCCACCAGCAAAAAGATTAAAACTTGTTGAAGACTCAGATAATCATTAGTATTTTTAGCAATAAAGTATTTTTAAATTATGGCATGTACATTGTTTTTTAGACATAATTCTATTGCACACTTAATCGACTACAGTATAAACAACTTTTATATGCACTGAAAACCAAAAAATTGTGTGACTTTCTTTATTGTGACATTTGCTTCACTGTGGTCTGATACTGAACCTACAATATTTCCGACGTATGCCTGTAATGGCAGTAACACTGGAGACCTTTATTAGTCACCTTAGGTTATCATACAAAAAACCATAGATTGGGGGCCTCCAGCAATAGAAATTTATTTCTCACAGTTCTAAAAGCTGGATATCTGAGCTCAGGGTGCCAGCAGGGGCAACTTTCTTGCTGCATCCTTAATGAGATATCTCTCTGTGTGTGTGTGTGTGTGTATGTCTCTCTCTCACTATCCATCTTTCTCTCTTCTTTTTATGAGACCACAGTCCTATCAGATTAATGCCTCACTGTTATGACTTCATTTAGCTATAATTATCTCTTAAAGACCCTGTCTCCAAATACAGTGACATCGGGGGCTAGGGTTTCAACATATGAATTTGAGGCAGGGGGACACAATTTGGTCCATAGCAGCATCATAGCCATCAAGAGGCAGAGCTAGGATGAGAACCTGGGAGGTCAGACCTTAGAGCCAAAGTGTTGAAACACTCACGCTGCTTTTCTTCCCTCAACGTTCCTCCTTTGCCACACCCATCCCACCAGGGCTCCCACTACTGGGCCACCCTCACTCTCTGGGGCATGGCTTTGCTTTTCCTCTCTCCTTTGCCTTTGTTGTCTTAAACCCAAGAGAGTAAAACAGCTTTGCATTAGAACAACTGAAAATATTGCACGTGACAACTCCACTTGGGTCACACAGGCTTAGGAGCACAAATCATTCATTCTTTAGAGGCAAAACTGCTATGAAAATTAATCAATGCAGGCCTTTGCCTCTGCCAGTTACGGAGCATGTCAGCAAAAAAGAATAATGAGAAGGTGCACAGTCAGGATTTCCAAGGCTGCAATAATTCACCCTCCATGTAAAGTGATGAAAAGCTGATGTATCATTAATATGAGGTGGTGGTGTCCTTATGACCCCGAGAGGCAATTCCACACTGTGTCCTCTTCCACTAGGGGTGAGAGAGGCCACCAAAGACTAGCACAGCTGGAAGACATCCATCAGGGAAGAGGTAGGGTGCGGTGCCAAGCAGGGAGGGGCCAGGGCCCCATCACAGCAGCTGTGGTAGGGAGGTGACCAGAGTGGGCCATGAAACCAGACAGCCTGGCTTCATGTCCCATCTCCTCCACTTACTAGTGGCATGACTCAGTTGCCCCATCTGTAAAATGGGACCAAAAATAGTGGGACAATAGTAGGAAATGAAAAGAGCTGTGGGGAGAATTGAAGAAGTTCAGTAAGACACATATCAAGTGCCCAGGAGATGTTAGTGGTCAGCTACCTGTAAGAACTGGAAGCATTAGGGCATGGTGGGTCTGTCTGAGTCTGAATTGCAAATCACATGGTTCAGGCAAGATAGTGAACTGCTTGGGGCCCTGCTTTCTGTCTCTGAGAAATGAGCAGGGCTGATATGGAGTCTCCTGGATACGGACACTCGCATGTGGGTAGCAGGCACCAGTCCGGGAGCCACACAGACTCTACTTGTTTTCTTCTGGAAACAGCTCTGAATTTCCCTCTGGAGAGCCCCTTCCCTCACTACCGGTCCATGAGACTCAATGGGACAAACCTCCTGCACCGTCCTCTGCTGTGTCAGGAATGGGCGTGTGACCCAAGCCAGGTCTGTCACTGCCCACAAGCCTCAGCCTCTGCTGCGGCTGTTCAGCTGGCAGGAGAAATGGGACTTGCCAGGACTCAGCGTGACTCGTGGCTCTGAAAATAAAGCTAACACAGGGGAAAGCAAAAGAAGGCAGTGCAAGACCAACATCAGCTCTCAGTCTAAACGTTTTAGTTATGAAAGCCAATTCCCTTTTGTGCTTACGCAAGTTTAGGTTTTTCTCCTTCATGACAAAATAAATCCTGACCCCTGTTGTGTGCAAAGTTCTGAGCACTGACCAATGATCTGGTGACCTTTCTCCTTTTAACTTGTAGCTTGAAGGGCCATTGTCTATCAATCTACCTATCCATCATCTATCTATTTATCTATCATCTATTCATTTATTTATCATCTATTATCTCTATCATCTGTTAATCTAGCCTATCATTTATCTATCATCTATCTAATATATCCATCTATCGTTTGTCTATCATCTATGTACTTATCTATCATCTATGCATCATACATATAGGCATGTATATACGATAATAGGTGGAAACTATATAAATAAGTGATAGATACACCTATTTATCTGATATGGCTGATATGGTTTGGCTGTGTCCCCACCCAAATCTCATCTTGAATTATAATCCCCACAATCCCCATGCATCATGGGAGGAACCCAGTGAAATGTATTTGAATCATGGGGCAACTTCCCCCATGCTGTTCTTGTCATAGTGAGTGAGTGAGCTCTCATAAGACCTGATGGTTTTATCAGCATCTGGCATTTTCCCCACTGGCACTCACTCCATCCTGCTGCCCTGTGAAGAAGGTGCCTGCTTCTTCTTTGCCTTCTGCCATGATTATAAGTTTCCTGAGGCTTCCCCAGCAATACAGAACTATCAGTTAAACCTCTTTTCTTTATAAATTATTCAGTCTCAGATATTTCTTCACAGCAGCATTAGAGAATTGATGAATACAGTACATTGGTACCAAGGTAGTAGGGCGCTGCTATACGGACACCCAAAAATGTGGAAGCAACTTTGTAACTGGGTAACAGGCAGAGGTTGCAACAGATTGGAGAGCTCAGAAGAAGACAGAAAGATGTGGGAAAGTTGGAAACTCCTAGAGACTTGTTGGTTTTCTCCAAAATGCTGATAGTGTTATGGGCAATTAAGTCCAGGCTGAGGTAGTCTTAGATGGAGATGAGGGACCTGCTGGGAACTGGAGTAAAGGTCACTCTTGCTATGCTTTAGCAAAGAGACTGTCAGCATGTTGCCCCTGCCCTAGAGATCTGTGGAACTTTGAACTTGGGAGAGATGATTTAGGGTATCTGGTGGAAGAAATTTCTAAACAGCAAAATGTTCAAGAGGATGCAGAGCATAAATGTTTGGAAAATTTGCAGACTGACAACGTGATAGAAAAGAAAAACCCATTTTCTGGGAAGAAATTCAAGCTGGCTGTAGAAATTTGCATAAGTAATGAGGAGACAAATGCTGATCACCAAGACAATGGGGAAAATGTCTCCAGGACATGTCAGAAACCTTCACAGCAGCCCCTCCCATCACAGGCCCAGAGGCCTAGAAGGGAAAAATGGTTTCATGGGCCAGGACCAGGGCCTTACTTTTTGTGCAGTCTTGAAAGTTGGTGCCCTGTGTCCCAGCTGTAGCTATAAAAGGCCAAAGTTCAGCTCAGGCTGTTGCTTCAGAGGGTGCAAGCCGCAAACCTTGGTGGCTTACATGTCGTGTTGGGCCTACAGATGCATAGAAATCAAGAATTGAGGTTTGTGAACGTCTGCCTAGATTTCACAGGATGTACAGAAACACCTGGATGTCCAAGCAGAAGTCTGCTGCAGGGGCAGAGCCCTCATGGAGAACCACTGCTAGGGCAGTGCAGGAGGGATATGAGGGAGCAGAGCCTCCACATAGAGTCCCCACTGGGACACTGCCTAGTGGCGTTGTGAGAAGACAGCCACTGTCCTCCAGACTCCAGAATGACAGATACACTGACAACTTGCACCATGCACCTGGAAAAATCACAGATACTCAATGCCATCTGTGAAAGCAGCTGGGAAGGAGGCCGTACCCTGCAAAGCCACAGAGGCAGAGCTGCCCAAGCCCTGGGGAGCCCAACTCTTGCATCATCGTGACCTGGATGTTAGGCATAAAGTCAAAGGAGATCATTTTGGAATGACTCCCTATTGGATTTTGGACTTGTGTGGGGCCTGTAGCCCCCTTGTTTTGGCCAATTTCTCCCATTTGGAATGGGTATATTTACCTAATTCCTGTACCCTCATTGTATCTAGGAAGTAACTAACTTGCTTTTTATTTTACAGGCTCACAGGTGGAAGGGACTTGTCTTGTCTCCGATGAGACTTTGCACTTGGACTTTTGGGTTAAGGCTGGAATAAGTTAAGACTTTGGGGGACTGTTGGGAAGGTTTGATTGTGTTTTGAAATGTGAGGACATGAAATCTGAGAGCAACCAGGGGCAGAATGATATGGTTTGGCTGTGTCCTCACCCAAGTCTCATCTTGAACTGTAATCCCTATAATGCCCACATGTCATGGGAGGGACCTGGTGGAAGGTAATTAAATCACGAGGGTGGTTTCCCCCATGCTGTTCTGGTGATACTGAGTTCACACAAGATCTGATAGTTTTACAAGTGTCTGGCATTTTCCCCACTGGCACTCACTCCATCCTGCTGTCCTGTGAAGAAGGTGCCTGCTTCTCCTTTGCCTTCTGCCCTGACTGTAAGTTTCCCGAGGCCTCCCCAGTCATGTGAAACTGTGAGTCAATTAAACTTTCCTTTATAAATTACCTAGTTTGGGCAGTTCTTTATAGCAGTAGGAGAGTGAACTAATACACATACACACATATATAACCTCTTACAGTGAACAATAGTTTTACTTAAAGAAAATATACTTTCATGTCTTCTTTTCAGTTAATTCTCAAAACAGTCCTAGTGGTAAATAAGGCATTATTACGTAATTATGACAAGTGAGGAAGCTGAGGCCCAGAGTCTGAGGGGTGACTCCAAAGTCAAGCAGTAGGCTCACCCCTTTCTTGCTTATGATGGAAATAAAATACAAAGCCACCAAAGGCTGACATTTGCAGATAATTTTCTTATATACCCAGCCCTGTCATGTAACCAAAGGGCATCTGTTGCTAGACCATGAACAGAGGATCAAGAAATGGTGCCTAAGACTGGGTGCAGTGGCTTATGCCTGTAATCCCAGTAATTTGGGAGACTGAGGTGGGCAGATCACCTGAGGTCAGGAGTTCAAGACCAGCCTGGCCAATGTGGTGAAATCCTGTCTCTACTAAGAATATAAAAATTAGCCAGGTGTGGTGGCAGGAGCTTGTAATCCCAGCTACTTTGGAGTCTGAGGCAGGAGAATCACTTAAACCTTGGAGGCAGAGATTGCAGTGAGCTGAGATTGCACGATTGCACTCCAGCCTGGGTGACAAAAGTGAAACTTCATCTCAAAAAAAAAAAAATGGTGCCTAAGAAAAGGCTGCTCCAACACATTCCTCTCCTTTAACACACATCATACAAGCTCCACTAGGCATCTGATTTTCTTAGTCCACCTAAAGGTGTCCCACCTGAAAAACTTCAGGTTCAGAGAGATTCCTCTCAGAAGTATTTACATTGGCAAAATAATTAGAAACAGCCCAAGTAACCTACGTGACAGAATGAAGGTTTGATGAGATGGTTTATTGTGCTTTTCCTTAGTGGAATATTATGTAGCCATTAAAAATGATTTACAAAAAGTTTGCAGTAATAAGGAGATAGTGCTCCTGCCAGATATTAATTCAGAAAAAAAAATTCAAAATTTATCTGAATGTTTATATATCAATAACACATACAGTTATATGTCATTTATATGAAAAAATACAAGAAAAGGAGTATAAAAATAATTACACATGAAATTTTAATCTGAACCTGAAGAGATGCTGGGTAATTATTGTTTTCTTATGTATTTTATTCTCTATATTTTGCCAGGAACATATGTTGCTGTTTGGATTAAAGATTCACTTTAGAAAATTCCCTTGCATAGCAATCAAAACACAAAGGGGTTTATTTATCCCAAACAATCAAAGTGTTTAGATCACTGTGTAGAACACAAGGAACTCTGAGTGGATACTGAGACTCTGGCAGACAAGATTTGGTTTGGGTTTTCTCCATGGCAGTGCCCACGTCTGTGGCACCTGGCACTCACACCTTGATTTTCTCAAATGGGACAATCTGTGTTCCTCTTTGTTCTGCTATCATTCAATGTTCAAAGTGCTTCTAAGTGTGCAGAGCAACCAAAATCAGTGGTGGTAAAGTACGTGCAAAGCTAGACTCACCCCTCCAGGGTGGCCGTCCCAGCTCTTAAGGTCAGTGGGTCAACTGAGCCGCTGAATGAAATGGTCAGAATTCGTTTCCTAAAGCAGCCTGTTCTCTCTCTCCCCTTCAACACAACCCAGCTTAGGAAACACTTGCTAAGTCCCTCCAATGTGTCAGATACTGTGTTAGACTCCCAGAAACAAGCAATTTCTGTGTGAGGACAGATAAGTAATGCAATAATCTGGGTTCACTGTGATAAAGATGGTGTTAGGTCAAACACAGGACAAGACAGGTCGTAAGGGGCACTCAGCTGGCCTGTGGGTCTTCAAGGGCTCTTAGGAACCTAAGGGTTTCCTAAGCTGGGTGCCAGGAACGCACAAGTGTTGGTTAGGGGACGCTGGAGACAGGGACGTGAGTGTTTTAGGAAGAGGTTTCACACGCAAAAGCACAGAGGCAGGGAACCACCAACAGGCTGTGTTTCTAGGATGCAAATTTAAAGTGAAGATAATAGCCAAGGATGGGCTGGAGTGAAAGTTCTGAAACATGGGTCATGGCAGGTTTTGGGGGCTGGATTGAGAATTCCGAATTTGGTACTTCCATGATGGGCAGCCATCTGTACTGAAGTAGAATACTGGTTCCCAGTGGCCCTTCCTGCCATCAGCTCTACAGCTGTGACTTTCTGAAACACTGAGCTCCCCACTCCCTTTAGTAGCCTATCCTTGGCATTCTCTTATAACGTTCCACATATCTTCTCAAATACACAAAACCTTTCTCCATTTATTTTCCACTCCGATTCATCAGATAAGAGGACAGAATTAAAATGAAAATGAAACATACGCCTATAGACTTCATCAGAAAACGTATTCTACAAAATAGTTAAGAATAACTGAACCCAGAACATTTCATCCCTTTCTCTTTACCATGCAGAAAAGTCCTTCAAATTTGCATTTGGCTCCCCATAGGAGCCCTGGATAGAGCCACACTCACCATAGATTGACCAGGAAGGGGTGCTCCAGCCCTTGCATGATCTGCAGCTCCCGGAAGACATTCCGAACCTCATCCCTCTCGATGCACTTCTGCTTGTTCATGTACTTCATTGCATACATTTTCTTAGTGTCTCGCTTCTGCACGATGCATACCTGAGTAACAGCCAAAGGGGAGAACATTCAGGCCAACAATAGAAAAGGAAGACAAAGGAGAAAAGCCACCCCGCACTGCATTTTTACTTCTGGATTCACGTCCCTGTTCTTAAAATCTGCTAGCGGAGCGGCTCTGTTAAGTGAGCCACAACCTCTCTGCATCTGCAAAATGGAGGAGTTGGACCAGATTCATCGGTTTATTAAATATTTACATGAGCACTGGCCAGGTACTAAGTGCTGAAAGAGGAGATGCAAACACAGAAGATGGAAGAAGCAGGCCTGCCCTCAAGAGGCTCACAGCCCATGAGGAAAATAGATAAAAGCAAAAAGCACCAGTGACTATAACCCTGAGATGTGTGGCATGCACAAGTGTTGCAGACTCTGTCTGTGCCCACCTGAAATCTCCTCACCTTTCCTACTTCTGCACCCACCTGCCTGACTTCCATCCACCAGTCCTGCATTTCTCTCCCTGAGGACTCTCTTTTGACAGTAGGGCCCACTTTGCTGCCCATGCAGCAGACCAGCCAAGCCAGGGAATTAATGCCCTCAGAACAACACTCGATCCACGACTGTTAGAAACTGGAGTATCAGTACCCCCTCTCCCTTGCCCGTCACCTGGGATGAGGCTGAAGCCGGTGTTTTATACTGGCTCCCGGAGTTTGTAAGTCTGCCCAGCCCCACAGTGGGGTAACAGGCTTGACAGCACACCCTTTCCTGGCTGTCTCCCTTCCTATCCTTCCCTGTGTTCTCTTTGCCTCTCCCATGCCCTGTCCTCAAATCCTTGCCTTGGAGCCTGATTCTGGAGAAACCCAAACTCGGGCACATGGGTTCTGGGGGAGCACAAGAGAAGCTGGGGACAGCTATGATGACAGTGGTCCTGTATTGAACACTCTACTGCAGGCCAGACACTGAGCAAATTATCTCCTTAATCATCTCACTGAATCCCTCTAAGAACCTTATGGATAAAGCATGAGGAAGCTGTAGCCCCAAGTGTACTAACTAACTTGTTCAGAGTTCAACAAACCACCAAGTGGCAGGGTGGGGGTTCAAATCCATAAGGCCTGGACTTTTGAGTGACTGCCTTACCTGGGGGCAGTTGGGGGCAGGGTGGGAGGATGGGAGCTGTCAGAGAAGGCTCTCCGCAGGATCAAAACCAGGGGGGTAAGCTCTAAAGGATGGGAAGACGGTAAGGGTGAAGGAAGAGGCTTCGAAGGAAAGGGAACCCTGTAAAGGAGGGCGTGGAGCCGAGGAGACACAGCAAGCATGGCAGGAAAAGTGAGCAGGGCTGACATGCACCATGTAGCATGGACAGTTAACAAGGATTGTATGAGCTAGTCTTCCCAACACTAGCTTCCAAGCTACTTTCCAAGGAAGGACAGTATTGGTTCCTTGGACAGTTAGCAAGGATTGTGTGAGTTCATCTTTCCAACACCTCGAGGAGGGATTGTGTCGGTTCCTCAGGTTGCTATAACAGTACCTCAAACTGGGGGGCTTAAATAACAGAAATTTATTGGCTCATAGTTCTGAGGGCTGAAGTCCAAAACCAGGTGTAAGCAGGGCCCTGCCCCCTCTGAAGGCTCCTGGGGGGATCCTCCCTTGCCTCTTCCAGAGTGGAGCAGCTCCAGCAACCCCTGGTACTTACAGCTGCAGCAGCTGGTGCTCCAGCAACCCTTGGCTTACAGCTACAGCACTTCCGTCCTAGCCTCCGTTGTCACATGGCATCCTCCCCTACATCTCTGCATCATTCATCTTCTTATAAGGACACCAGTCAGTGTGGACTTAGGGTCTACCCTAATCTAGTATGACTTCATCTTAACTAATTAGACTTACAATGATGCCACTGCCAAATAAGGCCACATTCTGAGGTTCCAAGAGGACTTGAATTTGGAGGGAGTGGGACACCGTTCCATCAAGGACAATGACTACTACTATCCCTGCTTTACAGAGAAAGGAAAGTGAGGCCTAGAAAGGTTTTAGTGCTTTCTGAAGGCTCAACTCCAACCTGGGTTCTCTGCTTCCCCAGCTCTCACTTTTCAACCACAGCGCGGCCTCCCTGAGAAATGGGACATGCTGGAAAACACCAGCAATAACACCGTCGGCCTGAGGACCCAGCGAAGGAGTTCAGGCTTTTCTCCTGGCATCACAGCCGCTCTTCTGTTGAAAACTGGACCCCATTCAGCTCTGACACGTTGCAAATCTATTCGAGGCAGATACAGTACGATGGCAGAAGCCTGAATTCCGACTCCGGCTTTGGTTCTTGCTGCCTCTCTTGGCCTCAGTCTCAGCATATGTCTGAACTGAGTCAGCAAAACCCACTCGGCACCACTGGGGTGAAACTAAACAGGACCGGGAAGTGGGAGTGCCAGGCGGCACTGTGGGATGATAAATGTCAACTGCATCTCAATTAAATAGCATGTTTCATGAAATCTGCAAAAAGATGTTCTTTCCAGAATACAATTTGCGGCATGAGGTCGAAGGCCCACGGAACACCCATTTCCAGTAGTGAACGTGAGAATATAAAATGCAAGGAGGCAAAGGTATGATGTACAAATGTACCCTCAGGGGTCCTGGCTTTGTGGGAATCCAAGCAAGGACTTCTGGAGGCCCGGGCACCAGGCCCTGAGACCCACATCTGAAGCCAGACATGTCGTGGGAGGATAATCCCACTAATTAGAATTTGTCATCTCTCTCACTTCTCATTTGCCTTCTCAGAAGAGACGGCGGGCACTGCCTCTGCGGGGCCGGGGCCTGACTGTCAGCTGGCTGCATCACTGTGAAAAGCTTAGACTGGGATGAGAGTCTGCGCAGCGCCCCCGGGGGCCGCGTCCCTTCAGATAAAGACATCCATGGCGCTCCTGGGTTTCAAGGGATGGCTCTCACCTCAGCTCAGAGACATTTTAGGAACTCGAAGAGATTCTCCAAAATTAAAACTGCCTTTCAAAGAAGAACTAATGATTTCAATAGAGCTTGGAAGTTTGACTTTTCAATTCAAGCAAAAGCAGGCGGTTGGTACAGGATATTGGATGCAGTCTGGAAGTTCTGATTTGCAAATAAGAGAGACCAAGGATCAGGGGTCTTGGCCAGCTTGATGCAGAGCCCTGAGTGCGGCTGGGATCCATTAATCATCTGGACCTTGGCGACCTCCCCGGTAAATTGAGGGCTAAGACCACATGCTCTCTAGGGCACCTCAGAAGCATTCCGTTTCTCAGGAACACAGAGCAAAGAGGGCTAGACCAGGGGTCAGGAGAGCTGGGCTCTGAGCTTAGCCCTCTTGCAGACTATGAGTGGGGCTGTGCACAAATCCTGGCCCCTCTGGACTTGCTTCCTCACTGACCAAGAAGGGTTGGTAACAACAACTAACTTAACCTGACCAGGAGATAAAGACTTAAAAAAAAAAAAGAAAAAAAGAAAAAAAGAGCCAAGTTATATCTAATGCACTGAGTGGAGACAAGGGTCTTCCTGGGAGTCAGAGTCACAGAGAGTTTGAGCTCAGGGGCTACTCTGAGCAGGGCTTAAATTCCAGCTCTTTGCTGTGTGACCACAGGCAAGTCGCCCACCGTCTCTGAGCCTCATTCTGCTCATCAGAGCTCCTACTGTTCACCCTGTGCTAATACGGTGTGAAGCTAGCAGCCTGCAGCCTGGAAAAGGGCCCACTCCAGAATCTGACCGTGCTGCTGCCTTAATCTGGGACTTGCAGCCTCTAGAAAGGGGAGAAATAAATCTCTGTTCTTTCAGACACCCAGTCTGTGGCATGTGTGACAGCAGCCCAGGCAGACCAAGACAGTGCCCTTATTTGGATAAGGGTCTTTGCAGATGTAACAGTTAAGGATCTCAGGATGAGATCATCCTGGATTAGGATGGGCCCAAATTAAATGACGAGTGTCCTTATAAGGGAAGGGGAGGAGACACATCCAGGGGGAAGGCTACGTGAGGACGGATGCAGAGGCTGGAGTGATAAATCTACAAGCCAAGGAATGCCGAGGCTGGCCAGCAGCACCAGAAGCTGGGTGACAGCATGGGACAGACCCACCTTCAGAGTCTCTAGAAGGAAACTACCCCGCCCACAGCTGGATTCAAGACTTCTGGCCTTCAAAACTGTAAGGTAATAAATTTCCATTGTTTTAAGCCACCTGGTTTAAGAAGCTATCACAATCTATAAGTGTCCACCACTGCCACCCACCAGTGGCTAAATAACCTGGCCAAACACTCTGTGGTCCTCAGTCTCCTCCACTGTGAAATGGGTCTACAGAGCCACCCCCCCAGGTCCACAGTCAGGTCTCCATGGGACAGAGTGGCAAGAGCCAGCCACAGCATGTGAAGCAGCAGAAAACACAGGCTGGTGGAGTAAGGGGCGGACTGATGCCTGGACCCAAACACTGAGCCTCTGGCAAAGTGTCCTCTCTCCATGGGTTCCCTGTAACTAGAGTGATTTCTGGTATTTTAAGGTTTAATGTTTGGAATTTCAGAAATAGGGAGAATTCACTGATAGCTTCCAAACTGGCCACCCCACCTCTGCTCTGGTCTCTGCAGATGTCCTTTTGCCTGGTGAGAATGTCTGAAAAATCAAAGACTTAAACCCTGTAAGAACCTTCTTTTGCCTTCAGAAAATGTTCGAAGTCAAGGTCTTGGCATTCAAAGACCTTGTCCCCTCTAACATATTTCTCGCTTGCTCTCTCCCACACACACACACACACCCTTCACTCTACCTCAAACTCTTTAGAATTTCTTTGTAGATTTTCTCTAGTACCAACCTCTCCCGCCCTTGTTACCTCCTTCTCTGACCTACTGCCACCCAATCTGGCCTTCCCAGACTGGCTAGCTCCATCTCTGCCCAGACATTACATCTTCCGGAACCTTCCCTTTAATCCTCAAAGCTGTATGTGCTGCCCTTCCCACCAAGCTGCCATAAGTCCTGTTTCTACTGTAAGGCTTGACATACTGTATTATAAACCCCTGTTATGATCTGGCAGTCAGACTCCAAGCACCCTGAAGACAGAGGCCATGTCAACTCAGTTCCTGTTCAGGGGCTCACACGTGTGAAAGTGTCACCTTTCTGCATTAGCATATTTCACTTACTCTGCCTGGAATACCCTCCCTGCAAGCCTTCTCATGCCTCACTCCTTGCCTGCCATTGGCTCAATGCTTCCCTGGCCCTGACCTCCAAGTCTGAATCCTCAAAGCAGCTGAATTTCATACACACTGGTCTATTATGTCCCACATGGCCCACAGCAGGTCAGCGGTCCTCAGTGACTCCATATTTACAGTGTAGGAAGAGAGACTTCCATACCTCCCTGCCCCAAATCCCATGACAATCATGTGATTGAGGGATCTGCTGAAACTGATGCTGCATTTTGGCCTCAGAGCTCACAACAGGTGCTCTAGAAGGAAGCTGAACACTTGTCACCAACGGCAGACTCTATCCAGATCCTGGGAACCTTCAACTTCAAAATAGAAGAGCTACGTCTCGAGTGGCACCTCGCCCAAATTTGGGGTCCTTGGCAGGGCTGCTCAGAGCCCTCTTCTATCGGAAATCACAGTTAATGAGGTAAGAACAAGCAATTTGGCCAAAGCCACCCAAGCTGCTACTGAAAGGCAAGCACCCAATTAACATTCCTCATTAGTCTAATTCAATTAGGATCTGATGTCATCATTATTAATTACGACTTAATGGGACAGATAGATAAATGCTAGCTAGCACGGATTTCAGCTGATTTGCTGTAGGAAAGGCATGCCAAGCACACTGAGCATCAGAAATTTGGGAATGGATCCTGAGTCAGTGGAGAAGGCGACTGGAGCGTACTGAGAACCTGCAATGCACCTGCACGCAGTGGTCACAGTCCTGACTTTACAGTATATTCGGGGCGCTGACGATGTTGATTCTGCAGTACACCCAAAGCTCTGGGAGGCCCTGGGATTTTGCATTTTTTTAGATGTGCCCCAGCGAAGGCTGAAGTACAGCCCGAGTTGAGAATGATTTTTTTTTTTTTTTTGAGATGGAGTCTTCCTCTGTTGCCCAGGCTGTGGTGCAGTGGCCGGATCTCAGCTCACTGCAAGCTCTGCCTCCTGGGTTTACGCCATTCTCCTGCCTCAGCCTCCCCAGTAGCTGAGACTACAGGCGCCCGCCCTCGCCCGGCTAGTTTTGTTTTTTTTTTTTTTTTTTTTTTTTAGTAGAGACGGAGTTTCACCACATTAGCCAGGATGGTCTCGATCTCCTGACCTCATGATCCGCCTGTCTCGGCCTCCCATAGTGCTGGGATTACAGGCTTGAGCCACCGTGCCCAGCGGATTTTACTGGAATCTTCAAGAAAGTCCTTGCTTGGTGTCTTCACAGCATCCTTTATGGTCAGGACTCTAATCGCTGGTTAGCAGCTCAGGCAACCCAAGCTCCAGGCCGACAGACGAGTACAGAACAGAGAGGCTAGAGCTGTGCCGGAAACCCAGGACTATGGAGTGCAAAGTCTCAAGGATCCTTTCATAGCAAGCCTGGGCTGCCCTCTTCTCATCTTGCTTGCTGGGCAGCTGTGGGTCTGACTCTACCCCATCAATGGGACTTGAGGCAGACACTGGGCTAGTTCTTCTCTGTGCTGCCCACCTCTACCATCCCCCAGCTTGAGTAGCACATAGCAAAAACTGTTGAATGAATAAACTGCTACAGTGTGACATTAAAAGATTATGGTTATGCTTGCAGGGACAAGATTCTGGGAAATGACCAATTTGGGGTGGGTGGGGGGTAAGAAAAACAGAATTAAACATGATTACTAAAGAGATGATCAAGCTGGCTACTATTGCTCAAATAATTCACTGAAAGACGACTATCTTTGGCAGATGAAGCTTTTTACTACTTAATATGCAACCTGCCCTTTTGTCCTTTACAGCAGGACCATTTACTTCAAGAAAGCAATGTGATCCGTTCTATACGCACTTACAGCCAGCAACAGCCACAGTTCTAACCAAGGACATGTTAGTTTGCTAGAGGTTTCTAGGGAAAGTCCTGCTTTCTGCATAAAAGAGAATAACTACAGACGGTCTCACCTTTTTCTCTTCTCCAGCTTTCTTCCTGTCCTTCCTACCTTGAACACAGATGTAATGTCTGGAACAACAGCAGCCCCTTGTGACCATGAGGCCAAGAAAGTCTCAGAGACGCTGAATCTGCTCTCATGGAGCCTCCTGCCTTCAGATTTCTTGTTATGTGGGAAAAATAAACCCCTCTTTGTTTAAGCCACCATGAGGCAGGTTTTTTCGTTCCTTGCTGCTGAGTCCACCACAAATGATATTATGACTTTTCACAGCACATAAATCCCATGTGGGCTCTGATCAACGGTGGTCTCATTGGAGGGATCAAAAGTTGGTCTCAAGAAAAATACTTATTTGGATGAATATTTCACTCAATAAACATATATTAAGTACATGCCATGGGCCTGGTACCATGTCAGCCATGAGGATATCACTCTCCCCTGGGAACCCGAGGAATAATGGGATAATCAGACAATACGCAGGAGTAAAAGCCAAAGTCCTTCACTGTGGATCCCCAGGCCCTAAGTGGCCCGGTCCCAGTTCCCCTCCTACTTCTCACGGCGACTTCTGCTCCTTCCCTGCACCCACTATGCTCTTCTCAGGCATCCACAGGTCTTGGGCCCTTGTCTTCTTCAGGCTCTGCTCACAGGTCACGTTACCGGCTAAGCCACCTCTGACCTCCCTGTGCGAAGGAGCAAAGCCCTCCCCAGCACCCCAGCCTCCCTCTCTGCTGCACTCCCATCACAGGACATGCTTCCTGCTTCGTTCATACATTGTTCACTTCCCCTACTGAGTTGTGAACCCCATGACAACAGGGATTTTTCTCTTAGGTTCACTGTATCATCCTCAGCGTCTGGCACACAGCAGGCACCTAGCTGATAATTGTGGCTGAATGAATGAAAGAGTCATTACTATTTAGAAAACACAAGGGAGAGGTGAGTACATGGGGCTAAGGGACCCCAGAAGGGGGATCCTAAACCAGATGTGGGATTTAGGAAAGGCAATCTGGAAAAGGTAGCATTTGAACCTTAGCATAGTCACCAAGGGTTGGTCTCATGAGGACGGAGGTATGGGGAGGGGGAGAAGGAAGGGGGTTACCAGGAGAGGGCACAGCCTCTGTGGAAGTTCAGAGAGATGAGACGTGCCGTGGCACGTGTTCACACGTTGGTCGTTTTCTCAACTTCCCATCTGTACAGTGGGGATGAGTGGTATTTGCCTTAATGGGCAGTTATAAAGACTCCATGGTAAGCACTGAGTATGCTGCTCATCACGGGTGTGTGATCAGCATCCATCTCTCTTATGAGGAACACACGCCATTGTGGAGATGCGCAAAGTGGCTCAAGAAGGGCTTCAGGAATGAGTTCGTGGTTGTCTGGTGTGACGGATAGTTTTCTGTGTCAACTGGGTGGCGCCATAGCGCCCAGATTTTTTTTGTCAAACATGATTCTGAATGTGTCTGTGCAGGCGTTTTGGGGTGAGGTTGATATTAAACTGGTGGACTTTGAAGACAGGATTGCCCTCTGTAAGATGGGTGGACTTCCTCAATCCGTTGAAGGCCCGAATGAAGTAAAAGACTGACTTCCCATGAGAGGGGATTCTGCAGCAGATGCCCTTCAGACTTGATCTGTAGCCTCAGCTTCTTCCTGAGTCTCCAGCCTGACTGTTTATCCTAAAGATTTGGATTTGGCAGCTTTCATAATCATATAATCAATGAAATCAATCAAACTCCAATAACTTATATATATATAGTTACACCCCATCGGTTCTGTTTCACTAGAGAACCTCAAGTAAAACATTTGGTAATGAGCCAGCCGGTATCAGAATTCAGCACCTGAATTCAACTTCCTACCAGCCTAGAGAGCCACTGTAGCCACGAGTACTGGCATTTGGCATTTCTCCATAGTCCCTTAAAGAGTAAGCACACAAAGATCAAACAGCTTGTTACTTGGTTCCAAAATACGTTTCCTCAGTCAGCGCACACAGAGAGACTGCACCATGGGACACCCCCTTGGTAAGCACAGCCCTACAGTGTCCGAGCCGTGTTCCAGCAAAGCAGGCCCACTCATGGGAAGCTGAGAAGCAGTATCCTCCTGCCCCTTGTCAGTGAGTTCCAGCCTGTGTTGACCAAAGCTTGCTGGTATTCACCTGCAACATTGTACAACTGACATCACTGAGATGAGATGACAGAGGTGAGTGATGGAGTAGGTGACAGATGGCTTGAATGACATGTTTAAAGGGTTGGTGCCATGGGCTAAACTGTATGTCCCCCAAGTTTGTATGCCGCAGTCCTAAGCCCTAGCACCTCAGGATGTGGCTGTATTTGGACATGGAGGCTTTAAAGAGGTAATTAAGGTAAAACGAGGTCTTTGGGTGGGCCCCAATCCAATATGACTGTGTCTTGTAAGAAGAGGGATCAGGACAGACACACACACAGAGGGCTGACCATGTGAGGATACAGGGAGAAGACGGCATCTGCAAGGCAAGGAAAGAGGCCTTGGAAGAAGCCAACCCTGCCAATTCCTTGACTCGGACTTCAGCCTCTGGAACTGTGAAAAATGCGTTTTGTTGTTCAGTGCCCCCCACTCTGTAGTCCTTTGTTGTGGCAGCTCGAGCAGACTAACACTGTCGACTTTTGTTCTGAGAGCACTGGGGAGCTGTCTTAAAAGAGGATCCTAAGTATACAATCATAAATGAATGAATAAGGGAATAAACAAACTACGTGGAGAATTTGGCTTGGGGGTGGGGAGCTCTTTCTGGCGGCAGGTGGAGGGGAACAAAGAGAGGTGATGGTGTGCTTTAAAAATAAGTGAATGCCGTGTTTGGTTTTCTGTCCTTGCAATCACACACCGGGGCCTGTTGTGGGGTGGGGGAGAGAGCGGGGAGGGATAGCATTAGGAGAAATACCTAATGTAAATGAAGAGTTAATGGATGCAGCAAACCAACATGGCACATGTACACATACGTAACAAACCTGCATGTTGTGCACAGGTACCCTAGAACTTAAAAAGTATAATAAAAATAAAAAATAAAAATAAAAATAAGTGAATGCCCCTGCTCACACACACTGGAGGACATCACAGTGTCAGGAAACTTCACAGCAAAGCAGGGTACAGGGACCCCAGGACCAGCGCTGTGCCACTGGCACCCTTGGTGCCCTCAGGGTAAAGGGAGCTGGGAAACACTCTGTAGATGGGCAAAGGCCTGAGAACGCTTGGCTGCTGGACGGAAGGAGACGTCATTATGAGAAGATGCTAAGAAGTGCAGATGAGCAATGAGGTCCACCAAGCTGGTCAGTAATGGATCATCTGCTCTGGCCGATGTCTGCAAGCATTTGCAAGTGAGTCTGCATTTCCTGTAAAATTTAGCTCCTAATAAAGTGATCCCCAGGAGCTGACACATTCCTCCAAAGTATGCCTCAAGCCAAACACAACCTAATTAATATGAAATGAATAAATATTTCATTAAAAAGAAATGGATTCCATCCTTCATGAAGATGTCTGCACGAACAATGAAGGCTTCTAGTAAACGCATCATTGTTAAGAATTCTAAAGATGATTCCTACATAGGAATAGCAGCTAACTCAAGGCTCAGAGAAGTTAGGCAACTTGACCAGAGTCACGTGGCTGGGCCAGAATTTCAACTTGGTTCTGTCAACCTTTGCAGTCAAAACTGTTTAACTAATAGGCTCTTAGCTAATTAACTCATTCAGCTCACTACAAAGAGCAACCAAACATTCTGAGTCCTCACTTGTGGTAGACACAGTGCCGGGCATTGGAGATACCCAGGCTGCTACATGCTCCACTGCTAACTCTGTTGCTGCCTCAGGACTTTTGTATCTGCTGCTCTTTTGGTCTGTGATGACCTTTTCCCCAGATCCCCACGTGGCCCATTTCCTTCTCAGCAGTTGGATCTTAGCTCAAATTTCTCCTTTGAGAGAGGCTGTCTCTGTTGCCCTCACCCCCAATGAAGCAGTCCCACCCTCCCAGGTCACTGCACTACATGTTTTCTGCAGAGCACCTATCATCAATGTAAATCATCATGCTTATTTATTGTTTGTATGTTGGTCTGCTGCTTCTATGAAACTGTCAGTTCTTCAGTGTCAGGAACCTTGTTCAGCTTTTATTTTTTATTTTTTATTTTTTTCCGACATCCTCACAGGTAGCTAAAATAAGGCTAGGGCAGAGCAGTGATCCGTGAACATTTACTGTTGAACTCAGTATCCTGCTGTGCATTCCAGCACGCTGCCATTATCTTGGAGACCCAGTACCTTGAAAGATCAAAAAGATTCTAAAAGAATACATTTCTAAGGGAAAAAAACCTGATAAGCCAAATGCTTTTGAACATTGAAACTTACAAACATATATCTAAAATCGAATCCCTCCTTAATTCCCAAATGGATTTGTTGCAGTCTGAGCACTAAGTTGGTTAGTCTGCTATTAATCAAATCTTTTTTTTTCCACACTCTGAATTCACATGCAGCTGCGAGAGCCTGGAATGAGGCTTTCCTCATTCTCATGTGGAATGAGACAAGTAATAATATGCTTGGGTCTGGAAATGATCATCATTGCATAATAAGGCAGTATAGAGTCTGGAATTATCATTTGTGCAACTCTTGCTCAAGTTTATCCAGAATCTTCCTTCGAAGGGCATAAAGAGCTATTATCATATAACACTGTGCCACTTTCTGCCATTTTATGTGCAGACTGCCTCCAGCTATCCCATGAATTTTAATTAACTCCATGTTTACTTCACTTGACCCTGCGGCTCTCCAAGCAGAAGGCCCACGTGCCAATCCAAGAAGACACTTTTGAAGCACACTCCTCAGAGTCCTCCCAAAGGTATCCTCCTCCTTCCCTCGGAAATAAAGAAGCCCTGCTGGCCACACAGTTAACTCAAAGTGGAGCACTTCACCCTGGACGCTCCTGCTGGCTCAGCCATCAAACAGGTCAAGAGGAGCCGATGGAGCGTGGAGAGTAGGGGCTGGAGGAGGGCGAGTGGAAATAAGAGGAGTGTCTGTGAGAAGTGAATTTGCATGCAGAGGAGTGGGAGAAACTCACCTCTGGGTACTAACCCTGAGTAAATCAATATAAGCCATTTGTGAAAATCGTATCTGTTGACTGGTTAATTGTTAAGTTCTTCATTCATTTATAGTTATTTATTTCTATAATATTCATATATGTTATCTGTATCACAGATACATATATGTGCACATGTGTGTACACACAGACCACTTTAGTGGTATATGTATATATGTATATTTATACACATACATATGAGTGTATATGTGTGTGCATATATACATGTATGTGTATGAATATGTGTACTGTATGTTTTGTGGTGGATCTATATGTATATGTACATATATACTGTTTAGTGGTTGTATATTTCACGTAGAGAGGTATATATGTATATGTATATGCACATGTGTATATATTGCTTAGACACTGTGTATATATGTGAACTGTTTGGTGGATATATTAGTCTGTTCTCACATTGCTATAAAGATACTACCTGAGACTGAGTAGTTTATAAAGAAAAGAGGTTTAATTGACCCACAGTTCCGTTTGGCCAGGGAGGTCTCAGGAAACTTACAATCATGGCGAAAGGGAAAGGGCAGGCAGGCACCTTCTTCACAAGGCAGGAGGAGAAAGAGAAAGGTAGTGCCACACTTTAAAACCATCAGCTCTCGTGAGAACTCACTATCATGAGAACAGCATGGGGGAAACCGCCCCCATGACCCAATCACCTCCCACCAGGCCCCTCGCTTGACATGTGGGGATTACAATTCGAGACGAGATTTGGGTGGGGACACAGAGACAAACCATATCAGCACATATGTCAATATGTATATGCATATACATATACGTGTCTCTATAAACTGACAGGTGTGTATATGTACATATATGTGCGCGCGTGTGTGTGTGTGTATGTGCGCGCGCGCGCACGCGCATATATACTGCTTACCAGGAACTGGGGATAAAACAGGGAACAAGAGGAAACATTGCTGCCTCCAAAGAGCTTATGTTCTGGTGCATGAGACCCATAACCAAGAGGACATCTGAATAAACACATAATAGAATCACAGGTAGTTATAGGTACTATAAAGAAAAGGGGAAGAGAAGGGCAAGGAAACATGGAAGGCTGAGGTGGAGACGAAGAGGGTGGACATTCTGGGAAGGTGCCGCAGAGTGGACACCTGAGCAGAGCCCTGTATGCTATAAGTGAGCCTTGCAAACACCTGGGGAAAAGGTGACTGAGGTAGAGAGAAGAGCAAGTGTGAAGGTTCTGAGTTAGAAATAACTCCAGTATGGTCAAGAGACTTGAAGGACTGGAGCAGAATGAGCAGGAAGACAGAGGGGATAGAAAGCAGAGTCAGAAAAACAGGCACAAGCCAGATTGCATGACCTCGTGGGCTGGCATGGAGGGACTGGCGCATATCCCGAGTGGGAGGGAGGCAGTAACCAGGCAAGCTAATTCACGCTTTGCACACATCCCTGGCTGCTATCTAGACCAAGACTTGCTGTCCTCTTCCCTCTCTCACCCGAGCACTCACTAAACCAGCACTTACTGAGCCTTTACCGCATGTTGGGCACCAAGCTAAGTGTGGATGGGCACGACCAGGTCCCAGCCTCTTGGGAATCTCAGTCACATAGGGATGGCAGATCAGCAGCCTGGCACTGCTGTATGGCAGAGATGGTGAGGACAACACTAGGAGCACCAGACACAGGAAGGGCCTCAGTCCCAGGTCTTCTCCCTGGAATGTTCCTCCATGTGGATACCCAGATCCTTCTAGAACCCACAAGCCAAGTAAAATCCTAGCCATGCTGGCTTCAAGAAGACATGGAAGGCAGCCAGGCATGGTGGCTCATGCCTGTAATCCCAGCACTTTGGGAGGCCGAGGCTGGTGGATCACCTAAGGTCAGGAGTTTGAGACCAGCCTGACCAACATGGTGAAACCCCATCTCTACTAAAAATACAAAATTAACTAGGCCTGGTGGTGCATGCCTGTAATCCCAGTTACCTGGGAGGCTGAGGCAGCAGAATTGCTTGAACCGGGAAGGTAGAGGTGGCAGTGAGTCAAGATTGTGCCATTGCACTCTAGCCTGGGCAACAAGAGCGAAACTCGGTCATAAAAAAAATAATAATAAAAGAAGATGGAAGGCATTTGAAAAAGGCCACCCAGTCATAGATTAGTAGGACTCTCAAATTCCATTATTATTTGTGTTTATTCTTTCATCAATAACATACTGTCTTAATCATTGTAGGTTCACAGTAAATCTTGATATCGGGTAATATACCTCTACAACTTTGATCTTGTTTTACAAAATTGTTTTAGCTCTTCTAGGTCCTTTACTTTCAACAGAAATTTTAGAATCTATTACTGACAACTATAAAAAATCTTCTGTGACTTTGATTACAGAATCAAAATCAAATCTGTAAGTATATAAGTTTGTAGAGAATTGCTATCTTAATAAAAATATTCCAAAGCATAAACATAGTTTTGTATATTGACTTTGTATTCTTCAAGCTTGCTATACTCATATTTTCATTCTAGTAGACATTTTGTAGTTTCTTTGATATTTTCCATGTAGAAAAAACATGAGTCTAAGAATAGAGACAGTTCTGTTTATTCATAGTAAATCTGTATGATTTTATTTATTTTCTTATTGTAATAGCTAGGACATTTGTTGATGTGTATAGGTGTGGCAAGAGTCATATCTTTGCCTTGTTTCTACTTTGGAAAAGCATTTGATCTTTCAGCATCATATAAAATGTTTTTGTATGTTTTTGGTAAACGCTTTTTATCAGGTTGAGAGTGTTCCTTCTAGGCCCTACTTTCCTTACAGTTTGTTTGTTTTTGTTTTTTGTTTTTTCCATCAATGAAGGCTTACCAAATTAAAAAAACAAAAACAAACAAACAAAAAAAGAAAAAGGCCATCCACACACCAGGTACCATGCTGAGGGCTGAACATTGCTTGCCCCCTTATTCTCACATAAGAACCTGAAGTCCATTATAATCATTACTTTTCCTCAGAAGACAAAAGGGAGGGTTGCAGGAGCCACATGGTCCAAGTTTCCGTGACTGGAAGAAGCATGCTCTGACCCAGAGCCAGACCTCCCCCATCTGGAAGCCTGTACCCTTTCCTCTACGCCCTGTTGCATCCAAAACCAAATGTCTGTCATTGGACACTGATGGACGTTTTCCTCCTGACCCCACTGGTTTCCAGCAGATGTGCCTGTGATAGAAGCCAGTTTCAATGTCACTTCTGCATCTGAGAGGGACATGTGAAAATAAAATGTGCTGTGCGTGGCGGAGGGGTCCTCTCCAGGCCTCGGATTCATCATCTGTAAAACGGAGATAATAACATCCAGCATACTAGCTATTAGTGGGACGAGGGAGACAATGGGTCTCCAGTTGCCAGGACCATCATTATTAGTTCCTGATTAGTCAGGACTCTTTAGGTGGCAAACACTGGAAGCCCAACATGATCTCACTTGAGCGGAAAAGGATGTTAGTTCCTGCAGCTGGTAAGGACAGTGGGTAACTCATGGGAACAGGAAAATGAGAAGGTGGCAGCGCTGCTGTGTCCACCCAGGTCCCTCTCATCACATCCACACACCTCAGGCTTACTGTGACACCTGCAATGGCCCACAAAGAGCAAGCCAAAGGTGCAGGAGAGGCAATGCTGCACGGGCAGCCCTCCACCGTCACTGAATGAAAATTGCGCATCCATGCATTAGCTTCTCATCTGCGGCCACCAGACACACACTCTGCACTGTTTCCTGACACCCTCCATGAAAGTAAGCTCCAGAAGCCCACCGGGGTGAGTGGCTTGATCAAAAACCCTTTACTGACTGCCTTCCTTTCTCTGTCTCACTACTCTCTCACAAATGTCTCCTGGGATCATCTTCGAATAAACAGCTTGCACTAAATTCTTTCTCTCAAAATCAACTTCTGGAGGAATCCAGGTGAGGACAGTCATCAGCAGAGCCAGGACCAGGGTGAGGCCAGTGATGTGCCCAGGGTGCAAAATTTCAGGAAGCAAGTGCCAAGCCTGCATGTGCAAAATTCAAGAAAGCAAGGTACATGTTTAACTTACTTGCCTCACCTTAAT